>NC_062967.1:39165617-39191886 GCF_023119035.1 Salvia hispanica
CAAATTCTAAAAAAATCTTTAGCAGTACCATATCTTTCAACAAATCTATATTTAAATTATGAATCAGACAAATAACCAACAAACGCAATAATCAACTTATACTAAAATCAAACAAAATACTTTAATGATATGATATATTTCCACAGAATTATATCCATGACAAATGGCTTTCAACACTATAGAAACCAAATAAATAAACACAGCAATCGATACATATGTAAATGTTAAGGATAACCACCAAAGTAATGATATCACTCTAACAAAATCATTAATTATCAACAAAGACAAAATAGATACAAATATATTATACATTACGAAATACTTCTTTGTATACAACATTGTCGGTAACATCAGAATGCTCCTCTTCTCTTCCAACTATTAATATTTTTAACCCACTGCGACTTGTAACTCTTGAGATAGCAACATAAAATTGCCCATGAGTAAACACAGGATTTTTCAAAAGCAGACCAACATGAGATAAAGACCGTCCCTGACTTTTATTAATTGTCATTGCATAAGACACAATCAATGGAAATTGTCGACGTTGAAACTTAAAAGGCAACTTTAAATCAGAAGAACTGAGAGACAACCGTGGTAACAACACTAAATGGCCTGCAGAACGACCAGAGAGCACTTTTGCTTCCAAAACATGACTTCCAAGTCTAGTAATCACCAATCTAGTACCGTTGCACAATCCAGAATCATGATCAATATTTCTCAATAACATCACAGGAGTACCAATCTTAAGATGTAATTCATGATTTGGTAAACCAGAACAACGTATACCATTCAATAATTCTGGAGTGTGAACCTCCTCAAAAACACCCGGACGTGAATCAGATCCAACTACACTGTCAGCACTTAAATCTCTTAAAAATAAGAACTTTTTAAATTTCTATTTTAGGCATGGACCCCACGTCTTACTTTACCCAATTTTCTTTTCATCTCTCTTACTTTATCAATTATATTCTCTCTCCGTCCCATAGAAATAGACAATTTGAGATCGGCACGGATTTTAATGAATAATTGGTAAAGTAAGGGAGAAAGAGAAAAAATAGTTGAAATTATGTAGTGGATTGTGGACCCATAAATGATAAATGAAAAAGGAGAAATTTTTTTCCTTAAATGGACATGGACTGTTTCTATGGGACGGATGAAAAAGGAAATATGTCATATTTCTATGGGACGGATGGAGTATTAAAATCATGACGTTTCAAAAAATTTCCATTTTCAATGACGGAGGTAGTAGATAATTTATTTAAATTTTGAAAATTTTAATTATTTTAATAATAGAAAGGACAATTTTTTTAACTAAATTATGAACTGAAAAGATAAAAAAATAAATACATTAGACGCAAAATACTTTACAAAGAACATTGAGAAATGATTAAAACAATAGATTAAATGTATTTGAAGAAAATTTATCCATTAGAGAAAATGGCTATAAATGCTCAAAATAGTTATGAATCGTAAGATCATATTACTAAGCATAAAGATCAGAATATTAAATGTTATACAAAAGGTCAAAATAGGTATACAGTAATATAGAATAAGATCAGACCATTACTACCAAATGCTCGAAGTAGTAAGACAACATAAGATCAGAACATTTAATTCAATATCAATGCACCGTAGGGGCTCCAATGACGTTACTTCATTACATCCGAAAATTGCTTCACATTGTTAGAAGACTTTCAAAAATTCAACCACTGATTTTTCTATTTTTTTATTGGGACTTCTCGATGTAGATTCAATGATTTAATTTAATGGAGATTACATAATTGAAGACGAAAAAAGAATTGCAATGACATGAGACGGGAGCAAAGCGACGAATTAGAAGCAAGAAAGAGATTACAATTGTGAGAATGAAAATAATAATCAAAGTGCGATTTCTACCACAGACGTGGTTATATATATTTTTATACAATAAAATAAAAATATATCTTCTAGATCTTGAAATCTTACTTTTCCTAATGTCCTTTTAATTGTAAGAGATCTTATTGATTATTGGGGATGAAAGAATTTTCTGCTAGTAATCAATTAATTTACGTTTAACATAACGGTAAATAATTTGGTAGATGGATATCAATTTAATCTTAATACCGTACCCCTCATTAATATCCCAAAAATTAAGGAAAGCCAACAATAAGTTAAGATATACAAATAAAGTATGATGTATAGATTCACACAGTCCATAATTTGGGTGGACCATCCTATTTATTCATCCACCTAAAGTTAGATCATGGAATTAATCCTATCCATTAGATAATATTAATCCAGTGATTCTCACACATGTCACATTTGATTTAATTTATCATGGTTTGTGATTATATTTAATGCAAAAACAATATAATTGTCAATTAGAGTTAATGTATGTAAAAGAAATTGATATGGTGACAAATGCGCATAATACTTGGGATGTCAGTGTAAATCCCATGGATTAACTTGAATTTCCAGCTAATTTAGAAGATTAGGACTGAAAAATTACTCCAATAGAAAATTGGCTAAATAAAGGGCCATGTCGTTCTGACTGGCCGATCATGGTTATAAATTTTATTAATTTGTTTTATTCATATAATCTTCTTCTTTTTTTTTTTTTTGTCTCGTTTCCATTTTTGTATATATTGAGGTGGATGGTATGAATATATAAGTCAATCATGCCAAGAAATATAGACTACCAACAATACTCATGTGTGAGCAGTAGATTCGGCCCGATTAATGACAAATTTCACCGATATTCTTAAGACCAGACAAACAAAGAAATCCAAGTATCATATAAATATCATTAATTAATATAAAAATTATTATATTTTATCTGAATATTATTTCCTAATTTCTACCACCGGAATAGAATTTACGTGGTCTACTTTGACCAATCATCATTTCTTAGAGACTTGACTTCGGTGGCCCAGTAATTTTTTATTTTTTTTTTAATCTACACTGAAATTAATTACTTCAATTAATTAACAGGAGTATATAAACTAATCTATATATGTCGTAATCAGGGACCCAAAACTTCAGTTCTGAGGGCCCGGGAATTTTGACGCTTGCTGTTGTGGAGGAATTTTTAGCCATAGGAATAGGTGTTGGAAATATTGTTCATTAGTTTCTTTCACACATTTTTAATTAATTTGATATTATATATTAATGCAGCTAGTTAATTTAATTGTAATTATATATTAATGCAGCTAGGAGATAATTATTTTGTTGGGCTGCGGAGAATTAATTATTTGGGCCGAGGTTATTTATTTGTTTACTTGGGCCAGATCATGTAAAAAGGAATAAGGGATTTCTCCGCAAATAAAATTGAAGTCCAAGTAAGGAATTCAGATTCAGAAAATTAAACGAACAAAGTGGGCTTTTCGAACTAAAGTATTTTCAAGAGCTTTCAACTTAAGAGCATCATTTTAACTTTTAAGTGACGAAATTCCTTTTGAGTGTGATTGAAATTATTAATTTTATTCTACGATGATGTGATATATGCGCTTAAAGTGAAAATGATTCTCATGTGTTGCAATATATAACTTTTTGAGTAGTTGTAAATTACTCGACTTTGTTGATACGATGTGATATGATGCTCGACCTTGATAGAAAAATGATTTACGGTTCAAATACGTTTTATGAGAAAAAAATAAAGTTAAACTTATAAACTACATTTTGATTTAAGTTTTCTCTAATTACCAATTCACAGTGATTCGAATATCTTCATTTTTTTGGCAAAGTGATTCCCATATCTTTGTTTTCGTATATTATACAATATATTCCTTCAAGAACGTACGTACTGTAAACGATTAAACCACATAGTAACCATATTAATATGCCCTAATATCTTCCAATTCACGGTGATTCACATATCTTTGTTTATATGGTACAAGCCATACTAACTTAAGCCCTATTCTTCCGCCGCCATTAGTGTAATTAGTATCTTCCCCTTTTTTGCCCTATAATTATCACCCATTAAATCTTAATAAGTTGATTTAAACCGCTTGTAATCCAATGTACATTTATCTTTTCACTTGTTAATATAAGTTTTCTCTAATCATCAATTCACTGTGATTCACGGTACACCATGCATAAATTGGTCTCGTTCTTAGCTAAAACTGTTATAATTAATTTTTTTTTCAGTCCCATACTTAACTAATTTTGCATTAAAATATGGAACATCCAAAGCCTCTATTTTTAAGAAACTCAGGAATACATAAGAAAAAGTGTTATAATTTCATAGTCACCATCTTATATGGACAAGCAGGATAATAATGATATAACAAATATTCAAAACATATTAAATGGGAACAAATAATATGATTATTATTGCGAATGATGAAGACCTCTTACATAAAGAAAATAGTTATACGTTCTTGTAAACCCTAACACCTGTTAAGTGTAGAACAATTATGCAATGGCATAACAACCGTTCATTGCAATACCACACATACCCTCTTTGGCGCCTACATTTCTCTGAAGTCTGAAATATCCATTCTCTCCAAATTCCACTCCCCATGAATTCTTGATCAACCAATACTTAACTCCATCTTCACTTTCTCCATAACCAACTACAGCAACTCCGTGATTTAAATTAGTTCCACACTCCCCTGTATAAACAAACCCCAGACCTATAAAACTGGAAGACACTGCCGTCCATAAGAACCGCGACAGGTTGGTTAGCTACTGCTGCTAACAATGCTGCCTCATCATTATTAGGGATACACTCATAGCCAGTTATCTTGGGGAAAATAGATGATGGTTTGTTTTCCTCACATACTCCTTGAATTGCAGTGTAAGGATAGTCGGCACTAGATGCAAGACCCCCGTTTTTTACAACAAATTCAAAAGCAAGATTCATTCTTCCACCCGTACAATCTGCATGCTCGTAGTTACAGTCCAAAATATGTTGCTCTGATAATGTAGTTAGCTTGCCTGATCGGATGGCTACTGTGCCTTCTATGGATGCAACAGCTGCGAATGCCCAACAACTTCCTGTCCAAATGTAACA
The DNA here is from genome assembly GCF_023119035.1 of Salvia hispanica. Classification (NCBI taxonomy): domain Eukaryota; kingdom Viridiplantae; phylum Streptophyta; class Magnoliopsida; order Lamiales; family Lamiaceae; genus Salvia; species Salvia hispanica. Next base: position 39,170,611 of record NC_062967.1, read on the forward strand.
TACTATTCATTAACTCAGTGTTCAGATTTTGAGCTTATATTTAAATGTGTGCAATTTCATCTTAAGGGAATGAGCTATATGAAAAGAAAGTATAAAAAGACTGAATGTTCACTAATAAGACCGAAATGAAGGAAAACACCTCCGATGAAAAAAAAATCAACATGACTAAAGAAAATAATGTACACTACAAAATATTTAAAATATACTTTCTCCGTGAAACATTTGATTTTCGGCAAGTGATTTTATATAGTTTTATCAGTAAAGAAAATAAATACTAAAGAAAAGAAATACTAAAATAGATATATATAGTGTTGTTTTTAGTTTAAAAATTGTATACAATCAAAAAGAAAAACATGCCAATGTTATGTTAATGGGAAGGATGTAGAAATATTAATGGAAAATAACTGTTTTTACCCCTGTTGGTCAAAGAGGACGCGCTGACTAGTTGATTTTGTCCAACACAAACACATGACACACATATAAAGGATATTGTTGAAATAAAAATAATAAAATTATGAGCACTTCACCAATTATATTTGCAAGTGTAAATTCCAGTGCAGTAACTAAAATTGTAATTGAATTCTAATTAAGGTTCTCATAATTATCCCAACATATATTAAAATATACTATTGTACAGTTGTTATAAACAATAGATCGTAGAGTTAGAGAGCTAACCACATCCTCCTTGAGACTTTACAGCTGTAACAGCATTGTGATCTCTCCAGTTGAGACTAGGCGGTATATCTTTCATATCTTTGTATTCAAAAGATGATTGATTCGATGATTGTCTCTTGAATAATGGCTTGGAACTTCTTGCATACTTAGCCAAGAACTCTTCATTCGTTAGATCTGCAAATTTATTTATCTCAAGTTTGTACGAGTGTTTACCTTCTTGATTATGCTTCTCAATGTGTTGCACATTATCTTTAAATATCTGATACCTTACCACCTTTACTTCCTCATTCTCATAGGAGACTCCATGTTCAGCCATCCATTTCTCATGTTTTATAGACATGCTTTCCTCGCTATAAGACAGTGATGATGATGCATGATAAAAATATGTAGCAAAAATAAACATAACAACTGCATAATAACCATTTTTATTGGAAGACATGACTAGATTAATTGTTTTGAGAAAGGTTTAGTTGTGAGAAAGGTTGGTTGTATAGCGTATATATAGTTATACAATATTACAATGTTCCTCATATATAGTCACTATTTACTTAAAATTAAATGTGGATTCGTTTATTTTAATAAATTTATTTAGGGTATCAATTACGTTGAGTTACCATAAACATGAATCGTTTTTAAATGTAATTAATGCTATATTCAATTTCATAATAACCTCAATTAATTTTTAACATCATATTTACCTATTAATTAACTTGCATTACTTTTTGATCGTTTGTAATTGTTAAGTATATGTATGCCTATTAATCTTTTTAAATAACAATTGTAAACCGTTGACTCGGCCCTAATTTTTGTAATTAGTAGTACTATTTGATTTAATCTTTTCTTAAATCATGGGAAGTTAATGTAATTATGCAGTCCATGGATAGATCTATTGATATACAAGTTTCCTTTAAACTAATTCATGTTGATTTCCATCTCTTTGTTTACATGGTATGAGTATCAACCATACTAAACCCTATTATTCTGTCAGCATACCTTAATTATTGGCCTATTATTAGTATTTGATTGATATTTTCTATAATCATGTTCTTCTTATACCATCTCCAAGGGTACACTAAAACTTAAAATAGGATAAGTATTTAGCTCCAATAGTATTCAAAAACCAATCCTATTTTTGGTTTTTGAGAAAAAAATACCTATATTTAGGTTTACACTAAACCAAAACTTAAAAAATTCTCAAATTTTGTGAGTAAAAAAAGCATAATATAGAGAATATTCTTTTAAGTTTGAGTTTAGTGTAAATGGTTGGAGTAAAATCAATATTTAGTGTGAGATTTACACTAAAATGGATTTGAGTTTAGTGGAATGGTTGGAGATGCTCTTAGCTTTTGTGATTTGTGAACGTTCCATCCAAATTGGTTACTCTTCTTTAGCAAAGATTTAAATTCATTCTTTCCATTTCAAAGCTTGATGAGAAATTCGATAATTTTGACGTGAACCTAATCGCATTAAATTGGGCCCGTCCTCATTAAGTTGATTAACAGAATCACTTAAGGGCTTCTTGGTATGATAGAATGGAATGGTGGAATGGAATGTGATTCGGAATGTGATTCCTACTTCCATTCTATTCATTTGCTTGGTGTGATGGAATGAATGAGTGAATGGATGAAAATGCAAAGGAAATCCAAGGAAATTGCCATTCCATTCCAACCTCCATTCCATTCCACCCTCATTCCATTTCATCATACCAAGCATGTCAGTTGTAGTTAAAGTTAAACAAAAAAACATATACATAATTAAAAAAAAAATTATACATAATAAACAAAAATAGAAATGTCGGGGTTTGCGATTCGCTCGTGGCTGGAGAGTCGTTGTCGTGCTCCATTTATCTTGAATAGAAATGAGAGTAGAGAGAGAAACTTGTTAATACAAGTGATGCAAATGAAAATAAATTGCAACGAGTCGTATATATAGAGTTTTGAAAAAAAAAAAGAAAAAAAAATCGCTAGTCCATTCACTAGTCCGTTGGAGCCCACAATAGCGGACTAGCGCCATATCCGACGGACGAGAGGTCGTCCGTCGCGCTAGTCCATCAACCCCAGCCGGTCACAATAGGGGACTAGCGCGCGGACTACTAGTCCGCGTGCTAGTCCACTATTGTGGATGCTTTGAATACCTAACTTCTAAATCGAAACAACGTTCATCTTCCGAGATTGATTAGACACCCAATTTTAATCCCTACTATGAGTTTAATCCATGTTGCTTGTATTAGTAGGTTATGAATTTACAGTGAAAGATCATTAATTGAAATCCATATATGCTTTGATTTTCTCAAATGGAATTGCTAATTCTATTAATTAGTCGAAGACAAATTACAAAGTGCAGAGCGAGAATTAAAAATTGATAAGCAGATATAGACATCTAGCGATAATTAAAGTAAAATTTATAACGAAACAATTAAAGACAAAACTCCACTTTAATTCATACAAAAATTACACAATAAGTTACTACAATACAAGCAAACATAAACTCTAATGAAACAATTAAAGACAAAATTGATAAGCAGATATAGACATCTAGAGATAATTAAAGTAAAATTTATAACGAAACAATTAAAGACAAAACCCCACTTTAATTCATACGAAAATTACACAAGTTACTACAATACAAGCAAACATAAACTCTAACATGGCCTAATAATAAGATAGCTTCTACAGTACCCTAAATAGTAAATAGGCAAGATAAACACACCATCGGCAGCTATGGGGGGTCAATCGAACACCGCCAGTAAGCACTACAGACGGCTACGGGAGGCAAACGAGTACTGCCGGCGGAAGAAACACGCCACAACCAAGTGCTATGTGCTCGGCAATTGGCACATAAGCTAAGCGCCTCAAGCTTTATGGCCTTGCAGAGACACAAGGCTGCCACCTCAGAGTCACCTAGGGCGTCCACGACTGCACAACAGTCATGGGCCGCCCAGTGGCCAAACCCAAGGTGGGTCGGCCACTCAACGCATGCCCCAATCTCCAAGGGGCATGCGTCTGAGGGTGGTGGCAGTGGAAGCAAGATGAAGGATGGAGGCAGAGCAGATGGGCTCGGAGGGCACTTAGGTCGCGGCGGCGGAAGCAATACATTACTCCACGGAAAGAGAAAAAAATTACTATATATGGAAAAAGTATGGATATGACTCCATTTCTTAAGATGCCAACCTTTCGTAATAAAATATTTCACTGCCCAATATCTCCAAACGAGATTGATGGATTTCGCGGCATGCCTCAAAAGCAAATATGAGTTTAACCTTATACCTATGTTACTGTGCGAATTTCTAGTCATCGTGCGAATTTCAAGCCATTCTTTCACAGATGTAGTGCGTATTAAATACCAATAAATTATTCAATTGTTAGGTTTAGCCTTATATTTATGGTATGTCAGATTGACTTCTCAGCTCGATTTGCAAATACCGTACGAATTTCAAGTTATTTTAACACATAATGTTTTCGGCTTTATGTCCTGATCGCGTATCACATCTTAATCGGCTGGGGCGTCATTAAATTAAACCTACAATGATAGAATAAAGTTTATACTCCGTGTTTATTTTGAAATAAACTAAAGTTTGATTACTAATTAATTTAATATATCTATATCAATATCATAGTTTAATAACATTTCTGAAATTAACATAACTAATTAAATTTTGATTAAACTAAGACTTGAATTACTCCATCAATTAAAGAGATATTCGCATGTGATTTTTTTACCACAACAAGTAGGCTTTGAAATATAGTACAACACATTTATTAATGACACGTGGAAGGAGTATATGAGATGCATTGCGCTGAATTCGACAAGTCATCCATCTTGCGGTAGGCTGAAGAAATTAGATGGTATATTAAAGTTCCAATGCAAGCATTTTGAGTAATTAACGTATATGTAATATTTTGAAATACTAGTATTTGTATGGAATATTTTGAAATACTAGTATTATGCATGGATATCATTGGAACTCTTACCCAATGATTTATACACTGTATCCATATTCAATAAATTTGCGGGGCCGCACAATCTTGAAATAATCAAACTGTACATGTAATACAACATACATTAAAACGACAACATAAATATTTGCATGGGTGTAACTTGTACTAGTCAACAAAATATCTTTTTAAACCCAAAGTGTTTACCAATTTGTAGTAGTACAATGTTAATTCCCTGAGCACGAAATCAAATCAAATCAAAATAAATATATAATGTGGCAGCTTGTTTAACCAAATCCACCGTACAATTAAAGTCGTTTACAATATGAATATTCACCAACTTTGAAAGTATGAAACCTCCGAACCCTTAATCACAATTCATTGGTTATCACATAATGTTGGCCACATCAAATTAATGTAGACATACTAAATCTACAGGAGGTAGTCTTGCACGCTGCAGAGAATTAATAATGACATTGGCAACTATAGCCTATAGAATAAATTCTTGCAGATTAATAAATTTCAAATATCCTTTTCTTCTGTAATTTTTTTAAAAAAAAATGTGTTTGACATAATTAAATGGTACTACTCCGAGACAGGTAGTTGGCATAGAATGTCAGGTTATGCAATGATATGTATACATTAATTTTGTACTCCATTAAACATCATCTTACTTTTATGCCTTGATATTGGAACTCATGCCCAATGATTTAATTAGATTTCCTAACAAATTATAGATGTCAGTCTTGTTAATTCGCACATACTCCACTATAATTCATATTTCGTATATATAATGAAATATGCATTGGGTCATTTTATGAAATTATATTTCATGTAATGATCCAATAACTTTTTCCACTAATTTTTTTAGTGTATTTAGAGTCAAGTCAAACTGAATCAATCAATAGGATTTACCAATTTTCTTACCCTATCGAATTGGGGTCTTTGATAATGAATCCACTATAAGAGTAAACTCTATTGGGGCTTCGATAATTTCACCATAGATTTTTTAACATTTAGGAAAAAGTGTAAAAGCATAGCATATATAGATAATGATTTTATTTTAATGATAGTATTTTAAGAGATGAATAATTTAGTAATTTAATTTAGGAAAATTAGAATGGATTAAAAACCAAAATATAATTAGTAAAAGTTGATTAACTATTTTTCATTGAAGTTTGGTGCAATTAAGTTAAGGCAGTTGCCAAAACTGCGATCAATAAGTGTTTGTGGAGTTAATAATTCAAAATAATGAAAAGCAAAAAAATCTGGCACGAACAATAAATACATACCCATACTGAATTAATTGTGATCTTAAAATAATCAAAATGAACCATAAAAACGACATAAAGTATTCTTAATATGAAATCTTTGCATGGTACTGTAAGTCAGTAATTGGTTCTTGGTCAACAACTCAAAACATTCTTAAAGAATAATTTTTAAACCCAAACTACCTAATGATTTATACACCATATCCATAGTTATGCATGGATATCATTGGAACTCATACCCAGTGATTTTATACATCATATCCATATTCAATAAATTTGTGGAGCAACACAATCTTGAAATAATCAAACTGTACATGTAATACAACAGACATTAAAACGACAATATATTTGCATGGGTGTAACTTGTACTAGTCAACTCAATATCTTTTTAAACCCAAAGTGTTTACCAACTTGTAGTAGTACAATGTTAATTCTCTGCGCACAAAATCAAATCAAATCAAAATAAATATATAATGTGGCAGCTTGTTTAACCAAATCCACCGTACCATTAAAGTCATTTATAAAATGAATATTCACCAACTTTGAAAGTATGAAACCTCCGAACCCTTAATCACAATTCATTGGTAATCACATAATGTTGGCCACATCAAATTAATGTCGACATACTAAATCTACAAGAGGTAGTCTTGCACGCTGCAGAGTATTAATGATGACATTGGCAGCTATAGAATAAATTCTTGCATATTAATAAATTTCAAATATCCCTTTATTCTCTACATTTAAAAAAAAATATGTTTGACATAATTAAATGGTACTACTCCGAGACATCTAGTTGGCATAGAATGTCAGGTTATGCATGCATAATATGTATACATTAATTTTGTACTCCATTTAACATCATCTTACTTTTATGCCTTGATATTGGAACTCATGCCAAATGATTTAATTAGATTTCCTAACAAATTGTAGATGTCTTCTTGTTAATTGGCACATACTCCACTATAATTCATATATATATATATGAAATATGTATTGGGTCATTTTATGAAATTAGATTTCCTAACAAATTATAGATACCAGAACCGCAAAAAACTGAAGTTCAGACGTGAAAAACCGTAAAAAAAACCCGATTTGGAACCGAAAACCAAAACCGGCGGTTTTGGAACCGAAACCGTAACCGCGAAACACTCTCGCGGTTCGTTCTGGTTTGGCAATTTTCAAACCGGAACCGTGGGTGTAACACCCCACTTTTTCGAACCCTAATTTTAGAGCCAAAAATTTAATTTCCTAATTTATGACTTAGGAGACGTGAATTAATTGAGGAACGAAGTTATGACCGAGTCGGGTTTAGGGTTGCGTTGGAAGTTTGAAAAGTCAAATTTGTTGATTATATGACGTGGCATGCGAATATTTGAATTCAAGGTGAAATTATGTGATGATTTAATTGTTTAAAGGTGAGTGAGATTTTTAGGATACTATTCCATAACCTTTTCCTTGGAATTTTCGAAAAATCATAGCCTTGGTGGAGAAAATCCCATTTTTCCGGATTTAATTTAATTCTTGGGATATTTATCCAAATTAAATCCAAAATCCAATTATTCTCTATTTCCTAATAAGAAAAATCGAACCCTCTTTTTTTTAGGTGATTTTTGAAAATCGCCTATTCTTGGGAAGGAAGAATTATTTTATTGTTTAATTGATCCCTTATTGATTTCCTTCCATACCAAAAATTAAATATTCTAGCAAATCTTACCATACCTCAAGAAGATCTTGCCATATCCTATTCTAGTTAATAATAAAAATCCATTCCTTATTTAAACCCTATACTACACGCCTATTTCTTGGCCAATGGGGGAGATTTTTATTTTATTTTGCTCCGTGATATTTTATTCTACTCCGTAAAATATACAAACAAAATCTTGGCTAATTAAAAGCCATATATTTCAAAAATCCCCATGCTTGAACCCTAGATCTTTTCTTCCTCCCTACTCCACAATATTTGTTTTTAATTAATTATGGAGAACCAAATCTTACCAAATATTCTATATTATTTACCTAAAGATCTTATTGAGCACTATAAATAAGAGAAACCCCTAACCCTAGCCATCACAATTTTCGCCCCCTCCCTCTCTCCACTCTCTCTCAATTTTCTTCTACTTTACTCCAATAATCCTTCATCCTTTAAGAAGAATTAGAGTTTGAGCCTCAAGATTTTTGAAGAACCAAGTCTTTACTTCGTTTCTACCGTTCGTTATTCTCAAAAAGGTATTCTCATATTAATCTTCTTCTTTCTACTCGATTCCTCTTCTTTCTAACCGATTAATCGGTATTCTTGAACCCTCATGCATCTTGTTGAGTGAAATTGGGATAAAGGGGATATGGAAATATGTATGCATGTGTGTGGCGTGTGCGCGTGTGGGTGTGGCGAGTGTGTGTGCGCGTTGTGTGTGTGTGTTGTGTGTATGTTGGCAAAATACTCTTTTGTGACATATGTTGATGTTAGATCTAGAGTTGAGATGCGAATGGAACTTATGTGATGAACATGGCCTTGATTGATGACGTTAAGATAAATCGATGGGAAAGGGAAAAGCGTTGAGACATGCATGATTTAGGAGTTTGTACTGAATCTGATTTGTGATATATGCCTATGTGATTAAAAGGTGAAACCTCGGTTGCGAAGCAAGATAACAAAGGAAAGAACATACTTGAAATCTAAGCAGTCGAGGTGGGCTTTATTCTTAAACTTTTTTATGTTGCAAATTTATGAAAGTGGAGAGATAAGGGTGGTTTAACTGTTATGCCATGCCTATGTTTGTTTTGATGATGTTGTGCGCCTGATGCCTAGTTTGTGAGTACGCTCCATTAGGCTACAGTGGCTATGGATATGTATAAACGAATTCGGGTCTGAGTACGGGCCGCAAACCCTACCAGGCTGTGTACACGGTGGGATCGGGAGCCGTCCTTGCTAGTCGGCCGGTCTCGTGGGCGAAAAGTGTGGCCACACTTTCGTCGCACTATGGAAATGATGAGATTGTGGAAAATGATGAGGAAATTGGGGAGTTGTTTGATTGGCCAGTCTAAGAAATTATTTTGTGATACTCGTGAAATTCTTTTATAACTGCTTAAAACTTGAGTTCACTATGGTAAGGGTGGCATAACTTATAAAATGTTTTGGTAACGAGCTCACTGAGTATTTCAAAATACTCAGCCCTGCATGTGTTTTCCTTATGTGCAGGTTGAATGGCGACGAGCGGTGGCGGGTATTGAGCGTATTAATTAATTAAGATGGATGTTTTGAACTTCGAGTGTAGTCGTGTCTTCATACATGGCTTCACTTTCTCTTGGTCGTTTTCGCTGAATTTTTGATACACTTTAGTATTATCTGGATATTTTGCACTTTTTCCTTTCGGTTTAGAAGCTTTAGACTTCTTGTGGTTTTTCTTGGAAACTATGTCAAACTCTTGAGATTTTTTATCGTAATTCATGATGCCTTTCTTTTACTTATTTAAAACTTCTAGGTTAAACCGTTGACTTATTGCTCTGATAGTTCCTTTAAATACTTTGGTCAAAACTCTTTAAATGAAACCCTAGCCTATGTTTACTTATTTTAAATCCGTTTTGGTAGCAGTCGCCGCATTTATTGTACCCTAGAAAGACGGGCTGTTACAGTGGGCACCTATACCCATACTCAATTAATTGTGGGGCTTCACAATCTTAAAATAATCAATATATACCACAAAAACAACATAACGTATTCTGAATATGAAATCTTTGCAGGGGTGTAATCTAGTATTGGTTCCTGGTCAACTCAAAACATTCTTAAAAAATACAGTAATTTTTAAACTCAAACTACCTAACAACGTGTACTATAGTTATTTAATTCCGTACTGATCAATACATAAAAATAAATATAATGTGCCAGCTTGTGATTCAAACCCACCCTACATAATCAATTCGAAAGGAGTATTTAGGATTTTTGGCTTATTTCTCAAAATTTTCACGATTTTTAAAATTTATCTATAATACGTATAATATTCTATTTTTACAGATACTAGGAGTACATCAAATTAGAATAGGGCAGTGTTTTATGGGAAAATTTTATAAATGATGGATTTTATGTAAATTTGTACTTTGGCATGGCATGTGACAATATTTGGATATGATTGAGCTTCACCAATGATTAAGTTGGTATGATTTCACCAATATTGCTAACTTAAAGGAGGATTTGATTAACATATATAATCGCAGTAATAACAATAAACATTCTTCTTGTGTCATTAGTTTTGTGCAGAAGATGGCATCCGTACACACAAGATCGTATGAATATAGTTGGGGCCCGGCAACAGCAGCAGCCGCAACCCTTTATAAGCAATGCTTCTCCTCCACTTTTTCTCACACTCTTTCAAATCGATACCATGGAAAAATCAATTGCTCTCTTCCTCTTCCTTTTCCACCTCCTCTCCCTCTCTTCCACCGCATGACTCCATCTTTCCTCAAAAGCAAATATGAGTTTAACCTTATACCTATGTTATTGTGCGAATTTCTAGTCATCGTGTGAATTTCAAGCCATTCTTTCACGGATGTAGTGCGAATTAAATACCAATAAATTATTCAATTATTAGGGTTTAGCCTTATATCTATGGTATGTCAGATTGACTTTTCAGCTCGATTTGCAAATACCGTGCGAATTTCAAGTTATTTTAACACATAATGTTTTCGGTGGTCTTTATTTTCTTCACTTTCGGTTTCTATAAAGTACTACTACTTTTCAAATGTGAAACATTAGATTTTCAGCACGATTAAACGTGATATAAACGATTAAACGTGATATATTTTCCTCCTAACTTTTTCTTCTGAATATTAGGGTTTAACCTCCATCTTCCATCTTGCTTCCGTAACGCGCTGCCGGCGGTCTCGATCTGCCCCCCGCAGCCGCCGGTGGTCTTTTATCTCCATTTCCTTGTTTATGTTAAGTAGTAACTTTAGGGTTTATATTTGGTGCGTTAGAAGCTCTTACTAATCTAGGGTTTATGTTTAGTTTGCTGTAGTAGAAACTTTTTATTCCGTAATTTCGTACTATTAATCAAAGTGAGGCTTTCATATAATTGTGGCTTTAACTGTTTGGTTGACTTAAATATCGCTAACTGTGCGAATTTCTAGTCATCGTACGAATTTCTAGCCATTCTTGCACGGATGTAGTGCGAATTAAATACCAATAAATTATTCAATTATTAGGCTTTAGCCTTATATTTATGGTATGCCATATTGACTTCTCAGCTCGATTTGCAAATACCGAGCGAATTTCAAGTTATTTTAACACATAATGTTTTCAGCTTTATGTCCTGATCGCGTACCACATCTTAATCGGCTGATGTTGGTATGTTAAAAAAATGGGGATCTTGCTTTTGTTATCTAATCTCAAGAAAATCAAATCATTGAATGTACATCACATTTATTTTTAGAAAAATCAGTGGTTGTAATGAAATAACAACACTGTAGCGGTGTAGCCCCTATAGTGCAGAGAAAAAAATTCTCTAGTCTAGATATACCAAGGTAGAATGGTGATGTGGTGTGTCCCATCTATAATACTCCCTCCGTCCCGGAGTATTAGACTCACTTCTTTTGGGAACATGATTTAAGGAATTGATATTTAAATAGTTAAAGTGGAGAGAGTAAAGTATGAGAGAGGGAAAAAGTAGGGGAGAGAAGAGAGAAAAAAGTAGGTGGAGAATAAAATAAGAAAGATGTTTTTTGCTAAAAAAGAAAATGAGTCTAATATGTTGGGACATCCCAAAAGGAAAAGTTGGTCTAATACCTTGGGACGGAGGGAGTATATTCCAGCTGAAAATTACACCTCAACACATGTTAATTGTCAAATTTTTTAATATGGAAATTATTAGTATTCCATATATAATATTATGCATAACCAGGGGAGTGATCAATTGCTAACTCATCATTTAATTGCTAACTACAACTAATTTAAGGCCACATGATTTTAAAAAACGTGTGGTCTACAATTTGCCACATGTAATTTTCGTTTTTATTAATTAAATCGAAAAAAATTAAAAAAAAAACGCCAAATTAGGGTTTTGGATGAAAATGTCAATATAGTGTTTCGAAAATATCAACACAATGCTTTGAGAATGTCAACACAAATTTAGGATTGACATTATATATGCTTTATATTGACATATTATCTTAGCTGTATTGACATTAGCCTGTGTACGAAAAATACGAAAATTTTAGATTTTTTTTTTCAAATTTTGACGTCGGAACATATGCATGTAGTATATCGTTGGAATCCTTATAAAATTATCTTTAATTTGATATATGTTATATGAATTTAAAGTTTTGGATTTCTTTTAAAAGTTAGTTATAACTAACTTGACATTAATACCCCTATTGATTTTTATTGGAATTAATCCTATAGCCTTATTGACGTTTTTTGTTGACCGTATTGATATTTTGTGGTTAATGATCTAGGCCTTTAATTTGAATATCTAATAGTTATTATTGAGTTGTAGTTAGCAATTAAGCATTGAGTTAGCAATATAACACTCTCCTCCATATATACACCCATATATAATATATATACGCATTAAATGTTATGATTTAAATCTCCCATTATCTTTCCATCAACCGAAAAAATAATTGCTGCAATTGTAAACTATGAAGTTATTTCATTATATATGTTATAAATATAATGTATATATATGTGAACACAAATAATAGAGTGTAATCACGTTTCACGGGAATATTTTTTCTTTAATTGATAGCATTGAACAGAATAAATATTGTCATATAACTTAATTTTTTATTTAAAAAAAAATATTTTACTTGTATATATTTATCACTATTTTATAGCTTAAGTATTTTATTTATATGCCATATTAAAATATAAAGGTAGTTAATAATAATAAGATGATCAAAATATAATTTTATTTGATTAAGAAGACTAAATTTTAGTTCATTCGATTATACATAATTATGTAATGATATAAAAGAACATTTAGATAAATAATTAAAATAAATATGTAGCCGGTATTAATAAGAATACATATAAACGAACATAGGTTTGTGTTAAAATGACAACCCCTCTTAAAATGACACCGTGACACCACTTATGCAGCAATATTATAAACGCTACACATCAATATTACAAACACTACACAGCAATCTATAGATTGTGTATAGTGTGTCGGATATTGCTCGACAAGAAATATTGTTGGTTAAAGACCAACAAATTGCTTGACCGTCTTTTTCAGATTTTTTTTTTGCCACGTGGCAGCTTATTATTCGTCCAAATGTACAAATGATTGGCTAAGAATGGTGGTACGGTGTTATTTTAAGGGGTGGTGGCACCCTAACATGCCCCAACGAACATATATACATGTATGTGTGCATAAAAAATGGTATTCCTTTGAAATTTATTGATTGCAAATGAAGAATTTTTTTAATTGTTTTAAAGAAGAGATGTAAATAAAAAAAGATTGCGTAAATATATTTTGCATTGGTGATATGGTTATGGAAGTTATATTGGGATATTCATAATTACCATATTAAAAAATTTGACTATTAGTATGTGTGGAGGTGTAATTTTCAAGTGGAAATGGAGCTATGTAAATTTCCATTTGTCAATATATTATAGATGGGACACACCACATTATCATTCCATCTTGGTATGTCTAGACTAGAGAATTTTTTCTCTACAGTGCATTGTTATTGAATTAAATATTCTGATCTTATGCTTTGTTATTATTATTATTATTATTATTATTATTAATCATCAAAACATATTAAGTGGATACAAATATTATTATTATTATTATTATAAATGATAAAAAATGCCATAAATATAGAAAATAATTATACAATCTTGTAAACCCTAACACCAGTTAAGTGTAGAAAAATTATGCAGTTGCATAACAACCAGATATTGCAATACCGCACATGCCCTCTTTAGTACCTACATCTCTCTGTAGTTTGAAATATCCATCATCTCCGAATTCCGGTCCCCATGAATTCTTAATTAACCAATACTTAACTCCATCTTTACTTTCGCCATAACCAACTACTGCAACGGAATGATTTACATTAGTTCCACATTGCCCTGTATAAACCCCAGAGTGATAAAATTGGAAGACACTAGCGTCAATATTAACCGAGACGGGTTGGTTAGCTACTGCCGCTAATAATGCTGCCTCATCATTATTAGGGATACATTCAAAACCAGTTATCTTAGCTTATGGGATATGGTTCAAATATTAAAATATATTGAACTGTTGTTATAGACAATAGATCGTAGAGTTAATTAGATAGCAAACCACATGATCCTCCTTGAGCCTTTACAGGTGTGACATCATTGTGATCTCTCCAATCAAGATTAGGTGGTACATCTTTCATATCTTTGTACTCAAACGATGATTGATTCGAAGATAGCGTCTTGAATAATGGCACGTCCTTGCATACTTAGCCAAAAACTCTTCATTCGTCAGATCTGCAAATTTATTTATCTCAAGCTTGTATGTGTGGTTACCTTCTTGATTATGCCTCTCAATATGCTGCAAATTATCTTTAAATATTTGATACCTTGTTTGCTTTACTTTCTCATTCTCGTAGGAGAATCCATGTTTAGCCATCCATGCCTCATGTTTTATGGACATGCTTTCCTCACTATAGGATAATGATGATGCTACATGATAACATGATGTAGCAAAAATAAACAAAACAACTACATAGCAATTTTTATTGGAAGACATTACTAGAATAGTTGTTATCTTAGAGGGATTTATTGACTAGTGTGATGTTTTGAGAAGGGTTTGTATGGCGTATATAGATATACAATGTTCCTCTTACTCAGTTATCGTTTTAAATTAAATGTGGATTCGGTTTTTATATAAAATTTATGTAGGACATTAATTGCGTAGAGTTACCATGAGCTCATGTATCACATTTAAATCTAAATAATAGTACTATATATATTTTTAAATCTCATAATATGTTCAATTAACTTTTAACATGAACTTCCTACTTAAAATGATCGAGCGTGTACAAACCATTTACTACTGTTTTACTTTTAACTTGCATTCACTTTATGGAGTAACATATAATTTGAATAGTTTGTGATTGTTAAGTGGAGTATCAGTTTTTTGTAAACATATAAATTATGGAAATAGCTTAATCAGTGTAATTGGTATCCAGTTTAATATTTTACTATAATTATCTTCCCTTAAATCATGGGAATTTGTTTTAAACCTTGTCACCCACATTTATTACCGTGATTCCAATATATTTTTTTGATAAAGTGATCCCATATCTTTGGTTACACTATGGTCAATATATCATCTTCAAGTACAGAAATGGAGTATATCTTGTCAGGAAATCATAATCACTCTGTAGGTTTACTTCCTAGAAATTAAATTATAGTAATGGGGTTGATTCAACTAGTGCACTTACATGATTCAAAAAGTGGAATAAAGATAAAGGTAAATGTTAAAAATGGAGAATCAAAATACAGAAAATCGATGGAAGGATGTGGAGAAATCTGCCATAGAAGAGGAAAAACCGTCGATTACGAGAGAGGAGAGAAAAGAGGACAATTTTATTATTGACTACTAAATTTTAGTAATAGTTGTCTACAAATTACAAAAAATGCCTTGTGTAGGCTAGAAAAAAAGTGCTAAAGACTAACTAATTAAATGGAATTACAAACTTTAACTAGTAATTAATAAAATGCTAACTACTTACATTTTATGTTTCAATTTCAACAGCGAAAAATAGAAAGTAAAAGAAAAAATAAATAGGTATATCAAGTTTACAAAAAATAGCCATTTACGTATCCTCATGCCACAAAATATGTTCCATTTACGAACATATCCTTTATCGACCTCCACTTCCAGCTCTTACAAAATAAATAAAATTTTGTACAAGCTATTCCTCGAAGATATGACGATTCTTATAAGTGAATGAAAGCGATTTTTAAGCATTACTCCATATAAGTAAACGTAATAATTTTATTTAGAGTATAAATTATTTAGTTTGATTTTATCTTCATCTAATTCCGCAACTATTATATACCAATATTGATAGCAGAAAATTTACGGTGAAAAGGGATCCTACATAGTGCGCCATTCCATTTATTACCGATTATGCCCACATCGATTTTTTGGTTATCCATATTAGCACGACGAGTATTGATCAGAATCATTATTTACAGTTACAAAATTAGATAAAGTTTATAGTTGGGTTATTTACAATATATTTTAAACCTAGTACTACATAGAAACAGAAATCGGTGAATTTTAATCAGTACTCCTTTTATAACAAAATAATACTCCATTTTAAGCGGTAGTAAATACTAATGTGAAGTAAGTGAATAGTTTTGAACAAGATAAACAGTTATGCATATAAGTAAAATTTATTACAAAGAAAACAAAGGAGAAGAGAAAAGAGACAAGTCACAAATTTGATGAATAAAAGAGTTGAGAATGAAAAATAGTGGAACATGGTATATGATATATGCCGTTTTATGTAAATAAAAAATTACTAGAATATGTGTTTTGTCATGAATTAAAATTAACAATTACGAAACTTTTTGTTAAGAAATTAGCATGATATAAGAAATTATTGAAACGAGAGAGGTGGGCTGAATTAGCTAATTTAGTTAGAGGCATTGTGATTTGTGGAAATTAATCTTCATTTTTAACAGTACTAATATATATTTATAGCCACACTAATATCCATCTCCATAAAGCTACTCGTAACAATAGTCAAAAAAGATATTAACTAAATTACAAATAACACATTTAAATATAGTATGAACCATATTGATCTTAAACAATTGGTAAAATCTGTGTAGGAAAAATGTGTGTGATCAGAGGCAGAGCGAGAGAGGCTTCTTGGAATTTATCGAAAAGTATTCTTGTAATTTATAGAACACTTGTGCTTTTAGCACGTATTGTCGCGACATATATTTTCAAAGCACCATGTTTTTTCCGATTATTAACTTTTGAGGTATCTAGATAATTGCATAGCCGTCTAGTGATCTTACCGTTTATTTTAAATCCTTTATATTGCGAGTACGTAATTTATTGAATAGTAGTCAAATTTTGTTACGTTTGGAACTAGTATGGCTAGCTGGATATTTTCTACTTATGTAAATTTTATTTCTTACAAAATTGAGTCATACCGTTCCCATTAGATATGATAGATTATAGTATTAATTAATTGTTAAATCACAACAAAATCACAACTACGTAATTAAGTACTGATTAAGTTTCAAATAAATTAAGACTTGAATTATCAACTAAACTGAAATTTAGGATATCGTGTTTCCTTTGGCAGAGGTATAAAATTATCTTTTACCAATTCGATTCGTCAAATAAAACTAATTTAAAATGCCGTAAATATAGAAAATAATTATACGTTTTTATAACCATAACACCAAGTCACCAACCCTATCACGGGTTTGTAGAAGAATCATACAATGGTATAAAAATCAAACATTGTTGTACCATACATGCCCTCTTTAGTGCCTACATTTCTCTGCATTTGAAATATCCATTCTCTCCAAATTCTGATCCCCATGAATTCTTAATTAACTAATACTTTACTCCATCTTCACTTTTGCCATAGCCAACCACTCAACTCCACGATTTACAACAGTTCCACATTCCCCAGTATACACCCTAGACCGATAAAATGCAATATACGTTCTTAAATGTAGAAGAATCATACAATAGCATAAAAACCAAACATAGCAATACCACACATGCCCTCTTTGGTGCCTACATTTCTCTGCAGTTTGAAATATCCACCCTCTCCAAATTGCGGACCCCATGAATTCTTGATTAACCAATACTTTACTCCATCTTCACTTTCGCCATAACCAACCACTGCAACTCCATGATTTACTGTAGTTCCACATTCCCCAGTATACACCCCAGACCGATAAAATTGGAAGACACTGGCGTCGATATTAACCGCGACAGGTTGGTTAGCTACTGCCGCTAACAATGCCGCCTCGTTATTAGGGGATAGAACCATAGCCACTAATCTTTGAGGAAGGAGATGATGGTATGTTATCCGCACACACACTCCTTGAATTGCAGTGTAAGGATAGTCGGTTTCAGATGCAAGACCCCCGTTTTTTACAACAAACGCTAAAGCATGATCGATAGTTCCTCCCTTACAACCTGCATGCTCATAGTTGCAGTCTAAAATATGTTGCTCTGATAATGGAGTAAGCTTGCCTGTTCGGATGGCTACTGCACCTTCTATGGCCGCAACGGTTGAGAATACCCAACAACTTCCTGTACATGGGAATTATGTGATATATCCATTAACTCATTGATTATTTATTTTGTTTAAAATAATTGTTTGGGTTTTGAGCTCATAGCTAAATGTGTACAAATCATCTTTAAGGAAATGACCTATATGTAAGAAACGAATTAAAAAGTCTCAACTGTTACCGCACCAATTAGAGTGAAATGAAGGAAAAACCCTCCTATGAAAAAATTAACATGACTATTGAAATTTATGTCTACTGCAAAATATTTAAAAAATACTTCATCCGTCCCATTAAATATAAAACATTTTATTTTCGTTGTGTGATTTTATCTAGTTTTCTTTTGTAAATTACTACAGATAATAAAATAAGAAGAAAAATAAATAAAATATTCTCTTAAATTTTGAAAATATATATAACCAAAAAGAATTCCAATTATACTGTTGTTATAAACAATAGATGGTAGAGTTAGAGAGCTAACCACATTCTCTTTGAAACTTTACGCTGTGACAGCATTGTGATCTCTCCAATCAATACTAGGTGGTACATCTTTCATATCTCTGTATTAAGAAGATGATTGATTCGATGGTACCTTAAATGATGGCACGAAACTTCTTGCATACTTAGCCAAAAACTCTTCATTCATAAGATCTGCAAATTTATTTATCCCAAGCTTGTACGTGTGTTTTTACCTTCTTGATTATGCCTTTCAATATGTTGCACATTATCTTTAAATATTTGATACCTTGCTTCCTTTACTTTCTCATTTTCATAGGAGAATCCATGTTCAGCAATCCATTTCTCATGTTTTATAGACATGCTTTCCTCAGACAAAGATGATGCTACATGATAACTTGATGTAGCAAATAAAAACAAAATAGCTGCATAATAACAATTCTTATTGAAAGACATTGCTACAAAAAATCGTTTTCTTAGGGAATTTATTGACTAGTGTAAGTTTTGAGAAAGGTTTGTATAACGTAGATATAGAGCTATACAAAGTTTCTCTTAGTCAAGTTATTGCTTTAAATTAAATGGAGATTCAGTTATTGTATGGAATTTATGTAGAATATTTATTGAGTAGAGAGTTACCGTGAGAAATTGATTAATCGTTTAAGTATTTGATTTAATCTTTTCTACAAATATCCTCCATTGTAATCTACATTTATTAATATAAATTTTCTCTACACCAATTCACGGTGATTCCAAATCCAAATCACTTAATGCAAAGATGTGACATTGTGATTTGTGGAAATCAGATCTTCATAATAATATCTAGGGATATCAATATACTAATATCTACAAGCTATTTGTAATTATAGATATCAACTAAATTACCAATATGTTATTTGTCGACTTCCATTTCAAGCTCTACCAATTGTTTTGTCATCTCTCGTTTTAATACCTGCAATAAAATAAATAATTAAATTTTATTCGAGCTATTCCTCAAAGAAATGACAATTCTTATACGTGAAAGTGATGAATAAGTAACTGTTTTATTTGGATTTTTTGACATTAAATTACTGATTATTTGACGGTAAATCACAATTAATGTCTATTGATAGCAGAAAATTAAGGTGAAAAGGATCCGACATAGTGCGTCATTTCATTTAATGATGATTATGCCACGTACATCGATTTTTTGGCTATCCTTATCAAAATTTATAGTTGCAAAAATTAGATAAACTTAATTGTTAGGTAGTTACAATATATTTTAAGAATAAAGATATAATTGTACATAAATTCTAAAACAAAACAATTATCAAATCTTGACTTAGTGAATTAAATCATTATGTCTCGCGCTACTCGTAAGCTCTCCGATCCATGCACCTAGCTCTTTATCACAAAGGGGGCATGTGTGGTCTCAAAAGGAGGTGTGAAATGAAAAGGAGTCACTATCTTGGTTACTAGTTGGTGTTTTATTGTGGGAGAGAAGGAATAAAGTTTTTTTTTGCAGCTTAAAAAGATATATGCCATTTTCGCTTTTAAAAGGTTGGCTTTTGAGGGAGTAAAAGTAAAAAAAATAAAGTGGGAGGAATAGAGAACACCACTACCTACTTCAAGTTATATATATACGAATTATGTGACATGCTTCTTAATTTCTTTTTTCCTTATGATATTTTATATGTACTTATTTATTTTTTCATGAGGAAATATCGTGGTCACACCATGGCGATCAATAAGTTGATGTTCAATTTTTTATTTATAAGAAATTTTTATATTTTATGACTAATCATTGTACTACAAAAGTCTTTGTTATAGTAGTATAAAAAAATTCGCCAACCAAAAAATAGTCTTAGTGTAATGATATGCACGTGTAATTTATAATCATAATCGTCAACAACGTCATGCATGTTTTTTTACCAAACAAAAATTTCACCATTTTGACCATAAAAATTAAAATAAAAACAATATTTAACTCTAATTAAATCTGACTCAATTGCAACCTTTTTTTTCATCTTTCCGAATGATATTATTATTGTGAGCATTTTGGTCTACGATGTAATAATGTCAATTATGTGCACTTGAGAACTATCCAATAGTTAGAGAACTATTGTGGCCAAAAAAGGCGAAAGAAAAAAATTTATAGAATTGAACCATTACATGTGGGTTTTTCGTTCTTTTTTTCTCTTCATGTATATAGTTGGCATAATTATTTATTGCAAAATATGTTTCCAATGTGGTATTCCAGTGTATCACGTGTAACAATGCCATCTTTACACAAAAGGTATAATGCTATACATGTAACGAAATATTGACTAATGGTTTGGTATAATGAGGATAGGCCTTATAGTGGTATTTAATTTTGAAAGTCTGTAGCTATGTTTGTTTTTCCAAAGACGAATTACAGATTATCGATACCATCTTCTTTTATTGTTGATGTTAAACAAACTCTGATTATTATTGTTACGATCAATTGAATTTTTATTTGTGTCTATCCAAAGAACTGAAATCATGTTTTCGAATTTGTCTTAGATAAAAATGTGGAGATCTAACCCAATTAGGAAAGGAAAAAATTGACATTTTGGCGTTTTAGCACATAAATTAGAGGATGATGCCAGAACTTCTTATTTTCTTGTTAAGTGAAATGACTGAGATGTTTAATGAAATTGAGGTTGGCATAAATTGAGGCATCCGAAGTGATGCG
>NC_062967.1:39191986-39208461 GCF_023119035.1 Salvia hispanica
CAGAGACTCCTACGGCCATCGTGGTCGTTTGCTTCACAACCGAAGCCAAGATAGGATAACTACTGGTGTTTCTTAGTCTATTTGATTGTTGGGGGTTGTGTAGATAAAGGTATATGGTTTATTAGCTTTGTATTGTTGAGATATGAACTATCCACTTTAAATATAAGAATCTGCAATGTTATTCTGTTCATATATGTTCTGATTTCTATGAAGAAACAAGAAAAGAAACATGAAAAATTCAATCTTGATTGGTAGGAGACTTGTTGGCAGCGTCAGCCTTGAGATCAAAAGACTTAGTTCTAACCTTCAAACCAAACCTCTTGTAGAAGTTGATCCATCTCCCCTTTGTCACCTTCCTTATCTCATGTTTGATGCTATCACACTTCTTCTCGAGGCCGGACACCCGCGCCCTCACCTCGTTCAGAGTAAGTCCCACATCCGACCCACCCACCGAGCTCACTGCAGAGGGGCGCTCGTTGCTCCCTCCTCCGAGTGTGTCTGAGACCACGAACCACCCAGCCATGTAGGAACGCAGCCGGAGCTGCTCGAAGAATAGGACCTGCATCGTCACCCTCAACGGAAGCATCTCGTTCTGAGCTGCGTTCGTGCTTGCCTCGATCGATAGCTTCTGGCAGTTCATCAGCCTACACACCAGCTCCCTCTCCTGCTCTGTTAACCATGGATGTGCCTACACCAATTGTTCTTCAACATCATTTCAAGAAGTAAAAACACAATAACAATACCTTAAGGTATATATCAATGGCGCGATAGATCCCATCATCCAACGACCTGGCATAGTCCGGGAGCGAAGCTGCAAGGAGCACGAAATCGTCCAACTTCAAGTTAGCATCATTTGCAACCTCAGCTAGGTATCCATCCAACAGATTTACCACAACACTCATAATTGGGGGCGAATCAAACCCTTCCATAGACTGCTCCTCCTCCCCTTCATACTCCTCATCTCCAACCATATCCAAGAAGTAATCAACTATTCTCTGCACAGACTCCACGTCATAGAGGGTCTCCTCCATGGGGACAGTATTCGGGATCAAAAGGTCATGCAGAGCAGCTTGATCCAGTTGTGCCCCAACCCGTCTCTCCAGTGTCTCCCTGCACCCCGAGCCAGCATCCAAGATCATAGCAAACTTGAGAAGCTTTAGCACAAAGCTAGTAGGCGTAGCCCCTTTCTGATTCGGGAGTAGCACGGTGATCTCCTCCACCAGAGTCATCTGCTCAACCTCAGACAACGAATGAGCCGATTCATGCTCCCTTTCACAAAAGCTACCTGACCTTGACATCCCATGTAAAGGCAGGTGCCTCTTAGCATAGAGCATGAGAGAGCCACCTATCCTAGCTAGGCGCCATCCCTTTGCTAGAGACGGCGCTGATCAACATTTTAAAAATGGGGAGGCTGAGCACGGCCACGCCATCGTGCCACCAGTCCCTAACCGGGGAGCAAGGCTCGGAGGCAGCAGAGTATGTCCCATTCGACACAGGGCTTTGGTGGGCGCGGTGGGGCCAGCAGCCCCCCCTATCCTCCTCCTCACAGGCCTTGGCCGCGAGAGAGTCGATGCAGCGTGCGATAATGCCGAGCTCCTCTGAATAGGGCAGGGCAGCATCGCAGGTCTCGAGGGCTTGCACGGTGCATTCCCAATTATCGAGGACTTGCTGGAGGAAGGCGGCCGTCTGAGAGATGAGGTTGCCCTGGCCGTAATCCTCGGTCATCTGGAGGTGCTCGGCCGCGCATCTGAGGCTCACGACGTTGGTTGCAGTGAGCTCGAACTTGACATCATAGCAGAACTTGGCTATGAAGAGGAAGGAGCTGGCTCCACCGGGTAGATCGTGGAGAGACACGACGTCGTCGTCGGCTTGATCATGGATGATTCTTTCAAGAAATTTGCTCTTTGATAGAAGAGGAAACTGCAACAAAAAAAATGATTCATCAAGCACAAATACAGAAAGATCATCACATAAAAGAGAGTGAGACCTTGTGGAGATGGAAGGACGTCTCTCCGACTTCCACACGAACATCGCTAGGAAGGCCAGTGGTGCAAATCCTGAAGAGAGAAGCCTCAACAGCTCATCAATCAATATGGACATCAAAATTTCTCACAAGAACTCCATACATTTGTGATTTTCACCAAGTAAATTAGGACTGATTTGAATCCCTAAATTCCTACTTCACCACTCTATCTTAGTGGTCGTATCTCTCGTCACTCTATCTTACTTTATTTCTTCGTCTACATCTCTTTCACATCTTATTTCCCGCGGCGTCATTGCCTAACGAGTCTTTCGAATGTCTGTCACTTGTCACTGTATGTATCTCTAGATTTTTTTCACTCATACACTTATTATATGTCTCTCATTACCCATCTCTCGGTCATTTTTGTTATTGAAAAACAATTTATCAAGAACATAATTATCAGATTAATGAATAGATCGTAATGAAGCATTAGGTTTGATTGAATTCTGGATATGAAATAGCTCAAAACAAAATTGAATCACATTAAAAACATTTCTTAAGAAATTAAGCCATGGGATAATTAAAAAGGAATAATAAATGAGATCAGATCAGAAAAGGGACTGACCAACTTTGGCCTTCCAAGTGAAACACATCTGATTTGGAACCCAACTTCATGCATGCCATTTTTTCCCATTGTTCATCACGAAGCCATACATAAACTGCAATTTACATTTTCCACGAAATATACGGAAGAAACTTTCAGAATATGTCATTTTAATTGATTCAATAAAATCGTATTCTCGCATTTATTTTTTTTATTTTTTTCTCTCTACTTTTGACACTTTTCCATTTTTAAGTTGGCATGCAACATTACACAATTTTCGAATTGTGGCGTGCAAAAAAAATTCAAGTTTTTTAAGTTAGTGTGTCAAATAAGAATTTTATCAAAAAGTTTAGTAATTTACATGCATGCTATTGTTAATGACACGTGTGTGTCATACAATCTTAATTGTTTTGCTACATTAGAAGCATGCTATTTTCTTATGTACGTACTTTGAAATCTGATTTTATTAGCAAAATTCTACTATGAGACTGAAAGTTTATTGACTCTTATTTGAGTGTTACCCTTAGTCATAATTCAATGCATGTGAAACTAATAAATTGATATGGATGGCCAAACAAATTAATGGGATGATCCCAACTCAAATAACCATATATACCAAAATGCATACTACAATCTAATAAAATCAACCTGAAAATTGCCTAAGCCTTATATATGAAAATGACTTATATACGAGTAGTTTATGTAATTTTCAAACTTCTTTATATTTTAATTTTGTTTGAACGAGTTAGGTAAAGTTTATTTTATACGTGGAAATATATATAATTAAAAAAATGAAGAAATCACGCTCATTGAGGCGCTTAATTCTATTGTCGCAATCAGCAATAAGCGACAGACTAAAAATATTTCTACGCATTCAGTTAAAAATATAAAAAAATGTGCCCTGATTTAAGGGGAGAAGTTGACATTTTGAAATTCTATATTAGATTTTCAAATTAGAGAAAAAAAATAATGGCTACTCTATGTAATTAATCATATTTTTTATGAAGTGGGACAATGAAGTTTGTGTTATTATCCTAGTGAAATATTTAAAAAGAGAGAGATATCAAATTAAATTGACAAATAAAAATATTTACGGAGCTCCAAAGCTCCACGTAATGACACAAAACAAACCGAAATATACTCAAGCATGATTTTACCAAGAAATAACGAAATCGGGTCAAATACCAACATAAATAAATTATAAATAGTGCAGCGTAATTTATACGAAAAAAATTGTAAAACAAACGTTAATTTATTACACAATAATACTATAGTGATATATAGCTCTATTAATATGTTAATTCGCATAGCGTCATGGGCATACAAATTTTTTTCATGTGTATTTGTTTTTGTCTTTTCTCAAATAAAATTCAGGCTACGGGTGTATAAATTAGATCTATTGAACAACAATAATTTTGCATTTTTCACACTATTCCACGACCACCACAATTCCTTCACTTTTTTACTTTTATTTTATGAATGAATGTGATATATTTTTTCCGTTCATCACATGAATCTAACAATTTTTCAAAATCTTGCTAAAAATGATTAGCATTCTTTAGACTGAGAAAAGTATATAGTACTCCCTCCATTTCAACTAAGTTGAGGGTTTTTTTTTATGTCTCAATTAAATTGAATCATTTTTTTTGACAAAAAATAGAACATCCAATCATTGTTATTTTATTTCATCCCCTACTCTATCTCTCCTACTTTTCTATACAATTTTTTAATTTTTGTGATTAAAAGTTTTGACCCTAGTTGGGATGAAAGAAAATATTACTAAAATTTTACTATATTATGACGTGCAGTGCAGGTTTATTATGGTAGTGCGAAGATTATCAATTACGTGTCAATTTGTGAGATTATACATTTTTTATGTGTGACCTTTGTTTAGAGTTGATGACACCGGACAGTTCAACCGGCAGGCCGGTTCATGACCCAACTGGCCAATTTTGTTTATTAACCGGCTAGCAATTCATGACTGAATTGGCCAGTTTCCTCGGTTCAAAACGGTTTGATTTAATGGGTTCATGCTAAATGTGAATATGTGATATGACTCTTGGACTAAAGTCTCTGTAATATGACTACTATTCAAACAGTACTGCAAAAATAATTTGAATGACCTCAAGTCAATCCAAGGAAAATGTCGCATTTCAATTGATTTTTAATTGACTTTGATGTGATTGGCTAGTGATCCAAGTAAACTTGGACATGCTAAACCTAATCCAAGTATTTTCCCTTAGTTATAGATCATCAGAATATTTATTAGGACAACTATCATAATCAATATTGACTTAATTAATCTTCAATGTGAAATTTATGTATTCTAATTTCTTATCTCTTGCACCTAGAAGTTGGACGATATCATAGATGTGATATTTTGGATTCTTACTTGTTAATTAAGAGTAGGAATCTGGAATGTATATATAAAATTTACTTCATTTAGATCTTTCATCTATTAATTTTGAATACGTGCTGTTTGTTTGTAGGGTGTAGGATTATTAACCTACCGATTAGAGGTTAGTTGCTATGTGTTTGACTAGCATTCATTATATAATTTTTAAAATATGTTTAGTACTTTCGGAATGATCGATGAACATGATCCTTATAGCCGTTGAACTCATTACAAGAGTGTCCATAATTTGATTACATATTTAATTGTTTTGCATTTCATTTTAACTTAATTAATTCATCTTTATTTGAATATACTCTCTAAGTAACAACAACTGTATTTTTTCAGTAGTGGTAGTAGTAGACATGTAATTAAGCTTAGCTTGTTATCTTCCAATTTTAAAATGGAACCACATTTTGATTTAGATCTTCTTCAAATAAATTAATTAAAATTGAATTTTATAAATATAAATTATTTTCTCCTTATCAAGTCATGTTCAGCATAAGTCAATTTCCAAAAACCCTAAACCCTGAATTATATTGAAGAAAATCCATGAATTTTGTGATGAATTAACTCAATGCGGGTGATCAGCAGAGCCATAGTGATCGGAAACGGCGTCGCCGGCGCCCAAAATCAGTGCATCGGCTTGCTTCGAGCTATGGATAGATACACACTCTATGTAAGCGAATTTTATCCTCAATTCACGAAAACTCGATTCAATGTGCTACGTAGTTTGGTCAATTATCTTGTGATGTCTGCTCATAAACTCTCCAATTGTTGCAGCGTGTTAATCGGCATAAACTTCGTTGGTTGCCATATAATGTGCACAAACAATTAGTTGAGTGGATTCGTGGTAAACCAGCGAAGAAATTGATGCCCTTTCCTGCAGGTATTTCATAAGCTCTGTAACTTTGTTTCTATATCTTCATCTGACAGAGGATTCATTATTGTGCCTCTCTTAATGGTATTATCGGCAGATGCAAGATATATCGCCAAAGCTGCTCATCCCACATTTGGGAGGTGCATTTTCTATTTTCATCAACTTGATTGTTCTTTTGAATCATATCCTACGTATATTGTTGGATAGGCATTGGTTATTTCGAAAGGCCAAAAGATGTTCAATTGTCATTTTTGCAATGCATTTAGTTTCTCACCATATATATTTGGTTAATTCATTCAGCATCTTGCTACAAACCACTCACATCTCAAGTATTCTTTTATGGGTTTGTTTTCTGCTGATCTAAGGAAAGTATGCAAACTTATCATGCTACCTTTGTAACTCGGTTTGGAACTTGGGTACAATATTATGAAGCAATATCTATTTATGAAGGATGCTTAGATGCATGTCTCTCTTCATTATGCTCATCTTTCATAGTTTAGCCGATACAGTTTGACATAATTAAAGGTGTATAACTAATAAGATGAGAAATACATATAAGAGAACCTGTATATGCTTCTGTGTGTTCTGAAGTTGCTTTCTTTTAGGGATGGCCCCATCTTGGTGGTTGCATCAGGTCATGATACCATCACTATAGCAAGTTCCATCAAGAATTTGGTTCCAGACAATGTCTTTCTTGTTCAGGTATGATGAGGTGCTATTGTGCTAAGTGTTTATTTCTTTAAACCCTTCTTTAGGGTTTTGCCAAAAAAAAGTATTTATTTCTTTAAACCCTTCTTTAGGGTTTTGCCAAAAAAAAAGTATTTATTTCTTTGACATGTACCTAGCTATTATGTTTTTAGCAAATCCAATATATGTCTTGATACCCGAACTAGAATCACATCATATTTGGAATGCTAAAATCTAAAGGAATATTAGTTTCCGTGGGCCCTGATACAGTCTTATAAAGTGAAAATAATACTAACGGGTGAAAATTGCGTTACTACATTGACTGATCGGACTCCAAGGGTATAAAGTTATATAAGCTCTTTTGGTTCTCTTTTCTGTTCACAAGCAGAAATTTTTAGGTTTTGCAATGACTGCTCTCACTGTGTGTGTCTCTCTGTGGAAATAGTTTTACTAGTTCAACATCTTCATGGCTCTCACTAACCATGGTGAAGTTTTAACCTTTTTATTTGGTGTGCAAGTGGAGTATGGTTAGTAAACCTGTGCTAGTTGGGAAGCATAACATCACCCTTCAGAATTTAATATGTTTTGTTATTTGCTTTCGGATACAACACCCAAGGTCTCGTCTACACAGATTTGATCTAGTGATAACACCTCAGCATGATTATTACCCCTTATCGCCTGAGGCACGAGAACAAATCCCTTTATTTCTAAGAAGGTGGGTAACACCTCGAAAGCCTCCTGATAAACATGTGGTATGCTTACTCCTTGATCGGTCGAAGGATTTCATTGGCCACAGAAAATCTCGAATCTTTATCTGAAAATAGTTTCATCTGTCGGCCATTATTTGACATTGATTATAAGCTTTATATAGCTGAAACGTTTCTCTTAGGTCCTTACAGTGGGAGCTCTACACCAGGCTGATTCTGATGCTTTGAGAAGTGCAGCTTCTGCATGGCATGATGAGATGGCACTCTTGCCTAAGCCCTTACTTGTTGTTTCCGTTGGAGGCCCTACAAGTAGGTTATGCATTTAGTTCTTGTGGACCCTTAAACTTTTTGAGTGTTAGTAGGAATGATCAAACCATTACCGCTTAGCGCTTACCTTGATGTCAGCATTCGCACCTCATCACTTATAATATCAACACTGTGCTAGCACATTTACAAGTAATCAGAAGACTAAATACAAATAGAGCATGATATGTTGCATGTACAATATGCAATCCTGAGATGCTTTCTTCAATGCTACAAGTTTTTGATCGAAAATGCTTCTGTGTTATGTTAGTTCTCATGTGCAACCTTCATCACACTGCCTCTGAATGCCGTATATTTGTTTTTTAGGTGGTTCTTTAGGCGATTAGTCAAACTCATTTTTCTTACAATCTAAACTCAATTCTCATGAAATATATTCATAAATAACCATTTGTATGCTGCATTGCATACTAATCTGAATCTAATAACTTTCTATGTTTCTTCTTCACTTTTCACTTCTATAAGGTTCATCATTTATCTTCAATTCTTCATGGAACCTCCTTTTGGAAAATGCAATGTCATTAACCGTTTCTTGAATCTCTCTCTTCCACAGGACATTGCAGATATGGTGCTGATCTTGCAATGCAGCTTACAGCTTCATTAAAAAGTGTTCTTCCTACTTGTGGAAGCATCAGAATATCGTTTTCTCGTCGAACTCCCAAGATTGTGCGTACTCTCCTCAGAATTTATGTATTAATCTATCTGAAGCTAAATTCCTTTTCATGGCTGCAACAAACAGGTGTCTGAAATTATTTTGACTGAACTCTCAAACCATCCAAAAGTATACATTCGGAACGATCAAGGTACTTAATTGAATCTCATACCATCTGACTGTCATATATTTCCTTGAAATTGAATAAAAGAGATTGGAGACCCCATAGCACTGTATTCACATTGACTGGTGGTTTCTCGTAGTTCTTTGACTGTGGAACAAATATTCTTCTCTCTTTATGTTTCCCTTTTCCTTTTTTGTCCCTGATTAGCTCTCCTCTGAGAAAACATTTCTTTTCAATCTGGCTTTGCTTGGTGCTTTTGTTTACCATTGTTCTTTTCCTACATTAGCATCTACGAAGGTATAATTGTTGTAGTTTTGAAGAAAATCTTTTACTACATGAAGGCTCGGATCGTTCTAATGAATAATATCAGTAAATTCCCTCTTCAAGAGCTATTCTAAATTGCATCGTATGATATCATTCAGATCCAAATCCACATATGGGACATCTAGCTTTAGCAGATGCTTTTGTAATTACAGCTGATTCAGTAAGCATGTTGAGTGAAGCTTGCAGTACAGGGAATGTAGCTGCGCAGAAACTTACTCCTTTCACAGTCTTTATTTATCGTTTTAGCAAATTTTTATCCCAATATCTGGATTGACACTGCAGGAAGCCTGTGTATGTAATCGGAGCAGAGCGGTGTACATGGAAGTTTTCACATTTTATCAGAACCCTGCATAGCAGAGGAGCAGTTCGACCATTCACCGGTACAGAAAATGTAAGCAACTGCTACCTACATCCTTTGAGCTTTTTTACTCGTAAATCCTAATTTATCCACTAATACTGACTGATTACTTAGGAAATGGTATCTAACTGGTTTGTGCAGATTTGTGAGAAATGGGAGTGTGTTCCACTTGATGATACTGAGAAGGCTGTTGGGGAAGTGATAAAGGCTGTTGCAGAACGTGGATGGAGATTGCTGCCTTATTCAACCAGGGATCCAAATCAACTGCCTACTAAGTATTGTGAAGGTGATGATGGAATTAGGGAAGTGCCACTGGCCAAGAATTTGGCTAACTTGGTGATGGAGGTTTCCTTAAACTCAACTGACAAAGCCGGGCTAGAAATCCATCGAGTTGATGAAAGATATGAAAAAAATGACCTGGCTAAGAATTTGGCGTCATTGGTTCAAGAATCTTATGAAGTTTCCAACAAAGAATCAAAGCCAAAAACCCGTGTGGAGATCAAAAGGTTTCTTGAGATGCGAATAAAGAAGAAGGTGAAAGCACAATACAGGAATGGGAAGTACCACGACCTCATGATGAAAGTGATTGCTGATCCCAGCACTCTAAAGGATGCATATGATTGTATAAGATTGACCTCTAATGTTGATTTGGCATTAGATGGTGATGACTTGCCCTTTTCGGCCATTGCGGAAGAACTAGCTGATGGAAACTTTGATGTTGGGGCCCATACGTATTCAATGCGGTCGAAAGGGCCAAAGTTCAAGAAAGAGGAACTTGTTTTACCAGAACTAAAGTTAAGGGTTGTTCAAGAAGCCATTAGAATAGTCTTGGAAGTTGTCTACCGCCCTCACTTCTCTAGAATTTCGCACAGTCTACGAAGTAATAGAGATCATTGGTCAGCGCTGAAGTATATCTGCAAAGAGATACCTGATCCGGACTGGTGGTTCACTTTGCCTATTAACAAAAATCTTGATGACAGCATCCTTCAAAAACTCCTGTCATCAATGGAGGGCAAGATAGAAGATCCTGTTTTATGTGATATTATAAAGGATATGTTTAAAGCCAGGGTGCTCAATGTAGAGTTTGGATCTTTTCCTAAAGGGCATGGTCTTCCACAAGAAGGGGCCCTTTCACCTATATTGATAAACATATATCTTGATCTCTTTGACCGTGAGGTGTACAGGATGTCAATGCACTACGAGACTTCACACACTCTTGGGTTTGAAGAACAGAAGATGCACTCAAAGCTCCGTGGCTGGTTTAGGAAACAGATAAGCGGCAGTAGTTTGCAACAACGCGATTCTGGAATGGACTCAGGGGTAAGGATTCATTGTTGTCGCTTTATGGATGAGGTCTTTTTTGCCTTTTCCGGTTCCAAAGAAGTCGCGTTGGCATTCAAGTCTGAAATTGAAGGGTTCTTAAAGAATTCTCTCTACTTGGAGGTAGATGATAAATCTGATATTTTAGCATCCAATGATCCACGTGGTGTTATATTTCTTGGTACTTTGGTCAGAAGGCACGTGAAAGAGACTCCCGCTTTACGAGCTGTTCACAAGTTGAAGGACAAAGTCAAGATATTTGCTGAACAGAAACAAGAGTCTTGGGATGCAGGAGCTCTCAGAATTGGGAAGAAGTGGCTGGCTCATGGACTCAAAAAGGTTAAAGAGTCGGAGATAAAACAATTAGCTGATACTAGTTCCATTTTACATAAAATTTCCTACTATCGTAGATCTGGGATGAAAACAGACCACTGGTACAAGGTGCTGCTGAAAATTTGGATGCGGCATGTAAATGCTAAAAGTGTAGGGAATGAAGAAAAACTGTTAACTAAGCTTGTTGTAGAACCGGCTCTTCCACAAGAACTAAGAGATGCTTACTTCGAGTTTCAGAAACGAGCTAAAGAATATGTTGATTCCGAGTCATCTTCGACACTCGCACTTTTAACCGGCTCCAGTTCTTCACCTAAACCTCTTTTTACAACAGAAACTGTTGTCCCACTAAACGTCTTAATGAAACGTCTTCATCGCTATGGATTGACTAATAGGGAGGGATATGGTCGGCCATGCTACGTACTAATCTTACTGGATCACGATCAAATCATTGATTGGTTTACAGGGATACTCCACCGCTGGCTAAGATGGCACAGGGGATGCAACAACTTTAATGAAGTGAAGCACTTAATCTGTGATCAAGTAAGAATGTCATGCATCCGAACACTAGTTGTGAAGTATAGGATTCACGAGTCGGATATTGAGAAGAAATTTGATTCAGAGCCGAGCAGAATCCCCTCAACGGAAGATATTGAACTTGAGGAAGCAATCACGGAACTGATTCCTCCGGAATATAACTTTGATGGCGCCTTAATGTATGGAATACAATACAGTGGTTTATGTTCATTGTCTTTGGCTAGAATGGTGAGTGAGTCCCGCCCTTGCTATTGTTTCGTCATAGGGTGCTCAGCCTTAGTCTCATGTGTTTATACTCTTCATGTAATGGAAAGACAAAAATTTCCAGCTTGGAAGACTGGATTTTCAAGTTGTATACATCCCAGCTTACACAGGAGAAGAATAGGATTATGTAAAAAGCATGTGAAAGATTTGTTTCTTGGAAACATATCACTTCAATCAATAGGATTTGGTACTTGGAGGTGAATTCTGCTCTTTGAACATGTTGCTTCTATCCATCCATGCTGTTGAGATTGGAAAAAATTAGCCACTGCAGACATATAGCTATGGAATCTTTTATTCAGTTTGCAGCAGCTAAGATAGTAACTTAAATCTTCTATAGATTTTTCTTGATTTCAAAGTATATTAGTATTTCTGGTTGCTGTCAAAATCCTCATCGTTTTACTCTGCAGCACTTTCTGCATTATAGAAGGGCCAGAGACTGTTCAGGATTTTGTTCAGATGCAGCTGCAGGAGATCCAAGACAACATTAAAAGTCGACGCAATAAAATTTTTCTTCTTATGGAAGAAGTGAGCTCCCTATTCTATTTCTTTCTGTATTTCTCCCCTTAGGCCAGCACGATAATATTTGTTTGTTTCCTTCACTGAAGTTGAGGAGGCTGAGAGTGCAACAACGCATTAAAAGCATGAAATGGGAGCCTGATCGTGAAAATGAGATGCCGGATATACCGTCATCAATTCCCTTTCTTCCTCATGTGGTAACTCTCCTGTGTAATCTTGCACATGATAGTATTACTATTGAAGTTTTCGGCTTATCTTCATTCTTTAACTACCTGCTTGTTGTGGGATTTCCTTTCGCGGTGACACAAGCCATTTATGGAACAACAACTTACTCATATTTCATACTAGTTCAATTGTTATTTTCATTATATATTATCTTTTCCATGATTTTATCGTATTTTCTAGTTATCCTACAACTCACACACGCACCCAGAGGTGACTTGAATCCCATTGTATTTCTGAATATCTTGTTCAGTAGTATCTAACACGGTTATCCATTCTCTTGAAGTAGACCCCAAGGACACTGAAGCAGTTGTATTTGACAAGCTTTTCGTTCATATCTGGAATTATAGTATTTGGCGGTCTCATTGCACCAACTGTAAGCTCCTAATCTTGGGAAGTTGCAACATTCCGCATGTGTCTGTCTGTTTTGTTTCTTATGATTGATGCAAGAAATAATGGGGATTCTATGCATTGTTCAAACTTCAAAGAGATGAGCTGAAATATAAAATCTTTTTATGTTGTAGCTTGAGCTAAAATTGGGCATTGGAGGAACTTCGTATGAAGACTTTATAAGCAAAATGCATTTGCCTATGCAATTAAGGTACGTGAATGCTTTAATTTTAAGCTTTGTTGTTACCACAGTATTGTAACTCTTGAGCTGAATCTAACTTTGCATGGAATTATGTACCACATGCGCTTATTGATCCAGTCAAGTAGATCCTATTGTCGCCTCGTTCTCAGGTGGTGCGGTGGGCGTTATTTCAGCATTGATGCTGCTAGAGATTAACAATGTCGAGCAGCAAGAGAAGAAAAGATGCAAATACTGTCATGGAACTGGTAATTATCTACATTTAAATAAAATATCGTCATCATTCCCAATGCTAGGAATGCTTAAACCACGACCTTCTTGTTATTGTGATACTTAATGCTACACAGTCCAGCATGGCAAACTCATGAAATATTGTGCATTAATACTTGGTGTCTGAAGACTTTCCAACATGGTGTGGTCTATAGTCGGGCCTTTGATCTTTTCCCAGAGCTGGTCTAATTTGAAGATAACTGATTATATTACATATCTAACGAATATTTCTGCTTTGAGAAATCTGTAGACTCAAACATTATTATTGCGTAATTTTTTGCATACTCGAAGTTTTGTGGTGCAACCCTTTTCGTTACTGATTTCATGTAGTATAATGTTTCATACATTCTTATATTTTTGGATAGGGTACTTGTCATGTGCCCGCTGTTCAGCAACCGGTTTGCGTGTGTCTGTTGAACCCATTTTGACAAGCGCTACGGATCGCGAGTTGAACGTACCAACTACTTGCAGGTGTCAAAATTGCTCTGGGTCTGGAAAGGTATGTAATTCTGTTAATTTCTATCATATGCATCACCTCGACCTACACAGTTCCGAAAGAGAACAAAGAATAAAATCAAGCAATAGAACTTTTTATTGATGGATATAATGTGATTCTTGCTCTTTCTTTTCCCATTTGCTGGAGAAGATTTACATTCTTTCCTTTTCCACGATTAGTACTAATTCATTTGTATTTACTGATTTAGCTTTTGATGCTATAGAAATGACCTTCTATAACATATTGACTTGTCTTGTTTCTTTTAACCACATATCTAATGTTGTTATCTCAACGAAATCTCGGGAAGAAACTTGATGATTAATATATGACATTGATGTAGCCCTTTCAACATTGAAACACATGTGGAAGTTGAGATTATGAAGAATTGATTGATCATAGTTTAGGTTTCTATTCACTTTTATATTGTTGTATATCTTTCTGATTTGCACTCTCCTTGATAAAAAATTTAGTATTCTTGGATAGATTGAACTGATGTGGTATATAGTTTCCTAGCTACGTAGATAAGTGCTGTACATTTGCTGAGTTTTGCCTACTGATTAGTTTTGGTTTGATTATAGGTAATGTGCCCCACCTGCCTTTGCACTGGGATGATAATGGCTAGCGAGCACGACCCTCGTATTGACCTATTCGACTAGAGGGCAGGGCAAGGGCGGTTAGATTGATTGGCTCAATTCTAGTACCTCGACCGGAAGTGTGATGTTTGCTATAATATGGAGCTAACCCCATGATTCATATGTCACCAATGTGATGTTGTATCATCGAATGCTGTATGTTTATGTTTGTTGTTATCAGATTTATCTACCCCTCCATCTCCTATTAATTGTCCACTTTGATTCCAGCACGGGGTTTTAAGAAATGTAAATGAAAGTGAGTTAGAAAAAATTAATGAAATATGAGTCTCACTTTTGTATAATAGTTTTATAACAAAATATGAGTGAAATGAGTTAGCGAAATGTGAGAGCACTTACTATGGTTGGCCGATGGAGAGGTGTCACGACCGCACTTTGCTAAGGATAGCGAAAGCGGGTAAACCACGACTAATAAGAGGGATTAAAGAAGCGGGAAAGAAAAAGGGCTAGAACTTGAGAATTTCACAAAGGCCAAGTCATTTTATATCAAGAGGCCAAGTATTTCATTACATGGTCTGGAAAACAGAATAAACATCTCCTCAACTAAATCAGAGTTGATGGTGAGGTTCTACAATTCTCACTTCACAAAAGAGCAGCGGAATAAGTCCTTACTAAACGACTTCGTGTGTGAAGACACGAATCGTTGGGAGATCAACTTGATAACATCGACTCCGATCATCACTCCATCCTCTTGACGTTCAACCTGCACATTTATAAATACATGTAGGGCTGAGTACAGGAGTACTCAGTGGACACGTGCCGAAAACAAAACATACATTATATATAGTTGTCATCCATCTACAGTATCGCACGGGGGTTTTTCTTAAAAGGCCTGAGCTTACTAAGTTCTTTTGTGAGCTAAAAGTTCGACTGTATACTAGGTTCTTTCATAAATCCTCACTCATCATTCATCATTCATCATTCATCGTTCATCATTCATCATTCATCATTCATCATTCATCATTCATCATTCATCGTTCATCGTTTATCATTCATCATTCATCATTCATCATTCATTCTAGTCAAGTGTCGCTCCAACGGTCACCCATCATTCCATGACAATCCAATGACAATCCATTCCATGACATTCATAAAAAAAACAAAACATCTATGGCATGACAACAATTTGAAAAGAATCATAGCTCCATTTTGAGAAAAGATGATTTTTCATAATTTTGCAAGTATTTGATTTATATCCACACTAGTGTGCTGGATAAAGAAAGCCCACCTGGTATGCTTATTCTTCAATTCAATTACTCGCTTTGGCCTCACTCGCCCTCGAGCAATTTATCCCTCGCTTGGTGATTTCGGTTCGGTGGTGGCGGTCTCTTGCCTTCGCCGCCGCTTCCTCTCCTCTCCGTCGCCCCGCGCTTAGTGTCGTGAGTGGGTGGTGGTGTCGAGAGTGGGTGGCGGAGGTGAAGGGGAAGGTGGCTCTTATATGGTGCTAATCTATTGGAAGCTAGGTTTGAGACTTGGAGCCAAAGGCTCCTACTTTGGGCTTGCTAGCTTTCTCACTTTCGAGCTTGATGATTGTGAGATTCTTGCCGTTTTGGTGATTGTGGCTGATCTTCTTGGCTGATTTCTCGGCCTTGATCGACGGGGAGATGAGAGTTTGACTCATCTTCTACTTTGGGCTTGTGTAGGAGCTATTTCTCCTATGCCTTCTTTGTCTTGACTCTCTTTTGATGTTAGATGAAGTGGTGACAAAAATTGGCTTACCTCATGCTCTATCTTGTAGCTCTTCTAGCTGCACTATTCACCTACTTGCTCCATCTCTTATTTAGCTTGTGCTTCCCTCCCTCTTTACTTGTGTGTAACTTTCTAACCCCCAATTTGGTGTAAACTTCGTAGGTACATGGAGGCATTCTTGGAGCTTGTGGAGGGAGCAAAAATCGAGATTAAGAAAGAGAGGGAAAGAAAGAAGATGCTCCTCTTGAGCTCATTTGGTTCTATCCCTAATTTAGTTTGCTTCCAAACTTGAGAATTAAAGAAGTAGGATAGATAGTGTAGAATAGGTGCATGTTGATTTTATCACAATTGCAGGCATGTACTATTTCCATCATCCATGTATTTCTATTTCTTCACAGTGTATCCACATTTCTCTAATAAAAGTATTTTCTCCACTTTTATTCTTGAAACTTAAATTTTCCTTGCATTTTATTTCCTCCAACGAAGAT
Organism: Salvia hispanica; assembly: GCF_023119035.1. NCBI lineage: Eukaryota > Viridiplantae > Streptophyta > Magnoliopsida > Lamiales > Lamiaceae > Salvia > Salvia hispanica. The sequence goes on from NC_062967.1 coordinate 39,208,370, forward strand.
ACTTAAATTACTCCAAAGTCGAATACAACGAGGAAAGTACGATTTACATGGATGCTTCAAATGTGGTTTAACCCCCAATCTTTCAATGTGTG
>NC_062967.1:39208471-39242445 GCF_023119035.1 Salvia hispanica
TCGGCCCTCCATTATGGTGAGAGGGCCTACGATCGGCCCTATGATTTTTATTTTTCTTTTTGCTGTGTGTGTGAGAGAGAGAGAGAGAGAGAAGAAAAGTGGCACTCGTCGAGAAAGATTAAGAAAATGGAACCCTAATTTATATTTAAACTATAAATTAGGGGCCAATAATTTTATTAAATAAATGGGCAAAAATTTTATTAAATTAGTGGACTATAAATTAGAGATGGCCTAATTTAGGTTTTCATTTAATTAATAATTTGACACATATTTGAGATAAATTAAAATTTATTTCATGTACTATAATATTTTTGTATTTAAATATATTTAATTTGATAACATATTAAATATAGATGTGCTAAAGATTAAAATAAAATAGTGATAATGTGGAAATGAAATGGAAAGTGATAGACCCTCTGGAAGGGCTTTTCCATTGCAGATAGATAGGCCCTTTGATAAAATGATGATGTGAAAATAATAAAAAAAAAGAAGGGTCCTTCCATAGTGAATGCTCTAAGACCTACTTACTATTTATGGTAAAAAGTGGCAGAAGTGGACATCTAATAGGGTACGATAGGAGTATTTATTGTGATAAATTTAGTTTTATCTAATTTATTTGCATTGATTAATATTTTATCTCCATCTTCACATGCGTATTCTTATTTAAATATTTAATCACCCTTAATTTTAGTCCTTATTTACTAAGGGTTCGTTTGATAAGAAAGATGAGATATAACAAGATTTGTTAAATAAGATAAGAAATGCGGACTTCGTTTCAAGATAAGCTCGGATGAAGGTTTCTTCGTTGTTGTTTGGTAGATAAGAAATTATCTAGATTTTGTATTAATAAATCATAATAAATGAGGTAGAAATGCTATCCGACCAAATTTGTGAGATATATATCTTTGTATTTTAAAGAAAAATTTGCGGTTCGGATGGGCAATAGAGAAAACCACGGACTGACATAATAGGTTAACTATGATATCAAACACTTAGACAGTCATATAAATATCTATATTTAGGCATTACTAACTTATCAAACGGGCCCTAAGTGTCATTCGAATACAGTGAGATCTACAATATTGGACAAGTTAAATTAATAGTACCTCTCAATGATTAAATTAATAGTAATATGGACGAAGATGAGATGGCTAATAATAAGTACAGTACAAATTAAATATTTTGATATTATGGGAAGGTCAAGATGTATTATCATAATTTAAGTTTTTGAAAAAAATGCAATCGAATAAAAAATAAGATTAACCATAACTTTTAATCATAAATATTCATGATCACTGGCGGATCTAGGGGGGCAGGAGGGGGCGGTGCCCCCTCCGTGCGACTAATTTCCTCTTATCTGAACGTAAAATTACCATGTCCGCCCCATCCGTTTGCCCCGACGTCGCCCTGAAAATCGAAAAAAATTGTCATTTTCACCCTAAACCAACCTACTAATGTATATTTCGTCCCCTCCGTTTATGAATTCTGGATCCGCCACTGTTCATGATAATCAAATGGCTCATATTATTATACAAGAGTGACCTCCATTTGGATTTAATAATAAAATAAATAAATTCAGTAGCATTATTAATATTATGTCATTAACTCCTCCTATCACATCATCATGTCTTTCACACAGCCTAGCAATAGTCTAATCAATGCCTTAGCCTAACAAATAAATTGACAAATACAATTGATTCATTTTAATTGTTCATGTTTGTCAAATATTAAACAAAATGAAGTGCAATGAATTGTACATATAGACTATAAAAATAAAAATAAAAAATTTCGGCTAGCCGATCGCTCGCCTCGCAATAGGCAGCTAGCGATCGGCTAGCCGGTTATTTCACGCCCTAGCTCTAAGGCGTTGGTTTTTCGTCCGTCGGGCTAGCTTAATGCAATCTATGGATTTTCCTAAGTTTTTTTATTGTCTGAAGAAGCTCTTCTTTTTTGTGAAACTAATCTACTCTCTATTCCACTAATTTTTTTCCTCGTTACTCTTCCATGAAACTAATCTACTCTCTATTAGAAAGTTCACATGCCATGCCCCCTATTTTATGTGTGTTGATGTTGATAGAGGTTTAAAATTTCCTCATAGTGGAGTTATATTCGAAATATTGTCTATGAAAAGAGTGCAAAAGGCTAGTTAAACAGCCATGCTCACCAAATATCATCGACTGTCGAGAATGTTTTCCCGTGCTGACTCCAACTTCTTGCTGCCTATGACCAGTACCGGTAAAGCCACTTCCACGCACTTGTTTATCTTTTGTGATATTATCCTTATATTACACCTTATTGCAAGTTGTTCCTATACCCTTTTTATGCTTTCGTTCTTTTGCCTTCATGTAATACACATCTAAGAGGTTATGTGATGAATTTCGTAAGAATCTTGTGTCAGGGAGCTCTCCTCGAAGACTTCTTCCTGTTATGTTTTATTCAACCAGAGATCCAAATCAACTGCCTACTGAGTATTGTGAAGGTGGTGATGGAATTAGGAAAGTGCCACTGGCCAAGAATTTGGCTAACTTGGTGATGGAGGTTTCCTTAAACTCAACTGACAAAGCCGGGCTAGAAATCCATCGAGTTGATGAAAGATATGAAAAAAATGACCTGGCTAAGAATTTGGCGTCATTGGTTCAAGAATCTTATGAAGTTTCCAACAAAGAATCAAAACCAAAAACCCGTGTGGAGATCAAAAGGTTTCTTGAGATGCGAATAAAGAAGAAGGTGAAAGCACAATACAGGAATGAGAAGTACCACGACCTCATGATGAAAGTGATTGCTGATCCCAGCACTCTAAAGGATGCATATGATTGTATAAGATTGACCTCTAATGTTGATTTGGCATTAGATGGTGATGACTTGCCCTTTTCGGCCATTGCGGAAGAACTAGCTGATGGAAACTTTGATGTTGGGGCCCATACGTATTCAATGCGGTCGAAAGGGCCAAAGTTCAAGAAAGAGGAACTTGTTTTACCAGAACTAAAGTTAAGGGTTGTTCAAGAAGCCATTAGAATAGTCTTGGAAGTTGTCTACCGCCCTCACTTCTCTAGAATTTCGCACAGTCTACGAAGTAATAGAGATCATTGGTCAGCGCTGAAGTATATCTGCAAAGAGATACCTGATCCGGACTGGTGGTTCACTTTGCCTATTAACAAAAATCTTGATGACAGCATCCTTCAAAAACTCCTGTCATCAATGGAGGGCAAGATAGAAGATCCTGTTTTATGTGATATTATAAAGGATATGTTTAAAGCCAGGGTGCTCAATGTAGAGTTTGGATCTTTTCCTAAAGGGCATGGTCTTCCACAAGAAGGGGCCCTTTCACCTATATTGATAAACATATATCTTGATCTCTTTGACCGTGAGGTGTACAGGATGTCAATGCACTACGAGACTTCACACACTCTTGGGTTTGAAGAACAGAAGATGCACTCAAAGCTCCGTGGCTGGTTTAGGAAACAGATAAGCGGCAGTAGTTTGCAACAACGCGATTCTGGAATGGACTCAGGGGTAAGGATTCATTGTTGTCGCTTTATGGATGAGGTCTTTTTTGCCTTTTCCGGTTCCAAAGAAGTCGCGTTGGCATTCAAGTCTGAAATTGAAGGGTTCTTAAAGAATTCTCTCTACTTGGAGGTAGATGATAAATCTGATATTTTAGCATCCAATGATCCACGTGGTGTTATATTTCTTGGTACTTTGGTCAGAAGGCACGTGAAAGAGACTCCCGCTTTACGAGCTGTTCACAAGTTGAAGGACAAAGTCAAGATATTTGCTGAACAGAAACAAGAGTCTTGGGATGCAGGAGCTCTCAGAATTGGGAAGAAGTGGCTGGCTCATGGACTCAAAAAGGTTAAAGAGTCGGAGATAAAACAATTAGCTGATACTAGTTCCATTTTACATAAAATTTCCTACTATCGTAGATCTGGGATGAAAACAGACCACTGGTACAAGGTGCTGCTGAAAATTTGGATGCGGCATGTAAATGCTAAAAGTGTAGGGAATGAAGAAAAACTGTTAACTAAGCTTGTTGTAGAACCGGCTCTTCCACAAGAACTAAGAGATGCTTACTTCGAGTTTCAGAAACGAGCTAAAGAATATGTTGATTCCGAGTCATCTTCGACACTCGCACTTTTAACCGGCTCCAGTTCTTCACCTAAACCTCTTTTTACAACAGAAACTGTTGTCCCACTAAACGTCTTAATGAAACGTCTTCATCGCTATGGATTGACTAATAGGGAGGGATATGGTCGGCCATGCTACGTACTAATCTTACTGGATCACGATCAAATCATTGATTGGTTTACAGGGATACTCCACCGCTGGCTAAGATGGCACAGGGGATGCAACAACTTTAATGAAGTGAAGCACTTAATCTGTGATCAAGTAAGAATGTCATGCATCCGAACACTAGTTGTGAAGTATAGGATTCACGAGTCGGATATTGAGAAGAAATTTGATTCAGAGCCGAGCAGAATCCCCTCAACGGAAGATATTGAACTTGAGGAAGCAATCACGGAACTGATTCCTCCGGAATATAACTTTGATGGCGCCTTAATGTATGGAATACAATACAGTGGTTTATGTTCATTGTCTTTGGCTAGAATGGTGAGTGAGTCCCGCCCTTGCTATTGTTTCGTCATAGGGTGCTCAGCCTTAGTCTCATGTGTTTATACTCTTCATGTAATGGAAAGACAAAAATTTCCAGCTTGGAAGACTGGATTTTCAAGTTGTATACATCCCAGCTTACACAGGAGAAGAATAGGATTATGTAAAAAGCATGTGAAAGATTTGTTTCTTGGAAACATATCACTTCAATCAATAGGATTTGGTACTTGGAGGTGAATTCTGCTCTTTGAACATGTTGCTTCTATCCATCCATGCAATCTTATTATCAACCATATCGACATAGGACTAAAGGGGCAGTCACCATATTTTTTCATGATTAAACCCATCAGTAATCACATATGCAAATATAATCAACAACAAATCAATTATGGAGTGTAGCATGGGAATTTCATGCAAGGTGATCATACATGCCTATTTCCAACTGGTCCTCCCAAAGTGAGATCAAATCAAAATTAATGGACAAAACATAATACTTTATTTCTGCAGAGAATAATATGAGTTTTATAACTACATGTTCAAAACACAATATAGAGCAAGAACCAAAACTACTCCCACTGAACGGAAGTATCCTTAAACAACATAACACCCATTTGGGCTACATGCCCATGAAAGACCTTGGGTGATAGTCCCTTAATGATTGGATTTGTAATCATCAAATTCATTCCCTTATGCTCTATATGTATTTGTCCATTCTGAATCCTTTATTTAACAACTAGAAAGCTCCTGTTGTTTTAGAATATAATACTGCAGAGTTATTGTCACGACATAACTTAAGTGGTCTTTCAATACTACAATATGCAGCCTAGTGACAAAATTTCAGAGTCATATTCATTAACTAGATGTCCCAAAACAAGTTACGAATTCTGTTGTCATGGCAGAAGTAGCTACAAATGTTTGCTCAGCACTTCTCCACGAAATGACTCTACAGCCAACAAACACACGTAACCTAAAATAGATCCTATATTGTATTAGCATCTAACAAAATCAGAATCAAAATGCCTAAAGATCTCTCCAAATGATCTGATTTTATATATGCGAGCATGTAATGCTTAGTTCTCTATAAATATCTCATAACTCGTTTTGCTGCTTCTTAATGATCCATATCGGGTTATGGAAATATCTTCCCAACATATAAACAATTAAAACCAAATTAGGTCTAATACACGTTTGACCACACATTAGGCTCCCAATCACCGAAGCATATGGAACCTTCTGCATTTTCTAAATCTCAAGATTTATCTTAGGGCACTGAATGAGACTAGGTTTGTCTCCTTTAGTCATAGGGGTATTTCTTTACTTGCAATTATGCATCTCAAATACTTTAGGCACCTTTTCACTATATCCCTTCCGTGACAATCGAAAATTATTTCCTTCGATTCCAAATACAAAAGAGGCTTCCCCAAGATCTTTCATCTCAAATTTCTTTGAGAGAAAATTCTTGGTGTTAGTGCAACATATCCTTATCGAAAATTATTTCTTTCGATTCCAAATACAAAAGAAGATGCATTTGCTCTCACTAAACTTGTGATACACACAACCATCAATAGCATTCTTTCTGAATCCAAATGAAAGAACTACTTCATAAAATTTGTGGTACCATTGACGAGAGTCTTAATTGAGGTTGTTGAGATTGACTTTAAATGATATCATCCACATGAGATTGAATGTTTACAACAATATCATCTTGAGGTTCTTAATATGCTTCTTCTTCAATGATAGTAATTGATATCTGATCATTGTCAGAAGCAGTAGTAGGTGTCTATACAGACTCCTCCTCAAAAGTAATGTTTCTTAACACATTCTTCCCCCCAAACTCAACATCCTCAAGGAATACTATATTTCTCGTCCCAAAAATTAGTTCTTTTTGTGGGATCATAAAATTAAAGCCCCCTAAATTTTTCTGGAAGACCAAAGTGAGAATATATCTACAGTCTTTAATGCCTCTCCCTAAAGCGAATGCGACAAGGAAGAATGATAAATCATACTCCTTCACATATCTTCAAGAGTTTTATTTCGTCTTTTAGCTACACCACTCATGCTAGGCGATCCCGGCATGGTGTACAAAACGACGATCCCACACTCTTCCAAATAGAAGGCAAAATGTCTTTGATATTGTTCACCTGAGCAGTCATTTCTGTCGTAGTATTTGCCACCACGGTCAGATTTGACTTTCTTAATGCCTTTGTTGAGTTAGAGCTCAACATCAGCCCTGAATATTTTGAACTTGTCTAAAGCCTCAGACTTTTAATAGATTAAATGTAGGTGCCCAAAACAAGAATATTCATTTGTGAATGATATAAAATATTGTTGATTATTCCAAGAAACCGAAGTGAATGAACCACAAATGTCCGTATATATCAATTCTAAAATGTATTAACTCTATTGGCATCTAATTTCTTAAGTTATGCTTTCCTTCGATACATTAAATACACAAATCAAGTTCTGAAAAGATAAGTGTATTCAATACAACATATGACACACAAGTCTCACAATCTTTTATTTTGAGATATAACCAAAACACTTGTGTCATAAATGAACCAAATTCTAATTATTTTATTTGCTTAGTCCCTTTTGATTCAACATGTAAAGCTTCTGAATATGAAGTAACATAATTGAGCATATAAAGATTGTTATATGCACTTAAGGAAACAGTGCCCACAAAACTAGAATTATTTGAAGGAAGAACTTTACTATTTCTGAATGAACAAGAGAAACCAAATTTGTCCAAAGCAGAAATAGAAACCAATTTTTGTCTAAAAGACAGTACAATAAAGTATCCTTCAAAGACAGAATAATTTCAGTCTTTAATAACAATCTACAATGCACAATAGTCTCTACTTCCACCGATTTGTCATGTCCCACATAGATGTATCTTTCACCATCAATTGACTTTCAGTAGCTCAGACAGCCTTGCACTGATAACCTTATGTGAGTAGAAGCACCAGAACCTACCCACTAAATATCATTAGAGACTAAATCCAAATTAACTTTAGAACAGACCAAAACAAGAATTGTAACTTCCTTTGCACGCCATGCGTGATATTTACAATTCTTCTTTTTATATCCATGTTTACCACAAAAGAAACAACTACCATTATCTAAATGTTGTTTCTTTTGTGATCAACCCTTATCCATAGTAGCATTCTCAATACACTCTCTTAATGCCCTTTACTTTATTTCTTGAGATACTGACCAGATGTGCAACACCAAATGCACATACAAGTCTTTAGAATTCAAGCTTAATTGAAGCAACGTGAGACATTTTCATAATGTGCTCCCTTATGTAGCCCTTGCCCTTATATACTTTATTGAGATCAAGCACGCTTGTTTCAACCTCATCGTTTTTCATAAAACGTTCCTTATTTTGGCAAGGTATTCACTGGCCTTTATGATATACTTAGATGCAGTACCTCGAAAAGCTTCTGGGATGCTAAACCTAATGATCAGTAGACTTACACAATTCAAGTATTCCTACTTCTCGTAGTTTCTCCTTAGATAAGAAGTACTACCGTCCGTAGGAGAAGTAGGTAACTCAATCCTTAGCGCGTAATCCAGATCCATGCAACCCAGAGCAATCAAAATATAATCTTCGCAATCCTTAAAATTTGACCCATTCAACACTGGCATATTGTTCATGTTGGAAGAAACTGCAGAAGCAGACATCATAATTGAACAGAGAACAAAACCAAATAAATTGTCATGCTCACATCATAAAATTCAAATAAAATGGTAACATCTCGAGGTACCGACACAACATTCATACCAAGTCTTTGGACAGTAGTATGAACTTGTAAGTAGTAACCTCTATGTAGTGATCAAACACAATAAGATCATGTCAAGTAATGTCCACCTTTGGGCATCACAATTACTTACACAAAAACTGGATAATTGTCACCCATTTATCACCATGTATGTATCTCGTGCCAAATAATAATCTTCCTTTGGGCCGACTAATATCCGCATTAAAAATACACACACATCACCGTCCTAATATTCACAATAAAGAAGTCTAGACAAGAGAGGTTACTTTTGCAACGTCTTGCTTCAACTAATCTACTTTGAACATTAGTAAAACATTACGAGGTTCCGAGCACAACATCCACATCAAGTCTTTTGACAGTAATGTGAACTTGCAAGTGGCAACCTCCTAGTAATGTGAACTTGCAAGTGGCAACCTCCTTATAGTGATCAAACACTGACAATAAAATCATGTCAAATAGTGTCTACCTTTGAGCATCACACTACTTACACGAAAACTGAATAATTGTCACGTATTTATCACCAAAGATATGTGTGTATTTCGTGCCAAATATTAATCTTCCTTTGGGCCGACTAATATCCGCATTAAAATACACACATCAATAAAAGGAACATGAGATGCACCAAAATTATTGAATTTAAAATTTTAAAACTCTATACAAACGCTTGCAAGCAAGTCATTGATAATTTTCCAGAATATAGTGGCTAGCCAACGAGTCACTGGGTTCGCGTACCTCGCGAACTCAGCAAGTCGTCGAATCCTGACGGCCAACCCTATAACTCCCCAGCAAATCGTAAATTGCTGACTCCTGATGGGATTCCATATAATTTTTCCAAATCCGATTTTCACTAAAATCGACAAAATATCCGAATTTTGATGTTCCCAAGATCATACCCAATGAACATAAACAACCAAAAGCAACATCAAAATAATCAAACATCAAAATAATCAAACAAATCCAAGAAACACACTACACATTTTATGGAATCACCGAAACATGCCAGCAGCGATTAAACGCCAAATAATAATATGTAGTGCAAAATTTTTCAACATTCACCGTAATTAATCGAACACACGTAAACATGTATTGTCAGGTCAGCAAAGAATTACAGTTGAACAAAATAAAACGAGAACAAAAGGTTCACCGAATCAAAAATTTCCATAAGTTCAGAATCATAAAATTATGAATTGAGAAATCAATTCATAAGCCAAAATATATGCATCACCATACTCATAATTAATATATAAATTACGGTAACAAAAATATATCAACTATGGCAACATATAAACTACAATTATGGAATCCACCAAAATTCCAAATCAAAACCGTATCATTTGCGTGTGAAGCAATTTTCACAGAACCGCATACATGAATTATATTCATCAACAAGTTTTATTCCATATACATTAAATCAACATGATTTCATTCCAGATGCATACTCAATTATCATCAATTCAACAACCCATATAAAACACGTATTGGAATGCGTGCAACAATATTGACAATTCAATATGCGTAAATGATAACAGAAATATTGCACTTGATCCATAATCAATCCATCAACCCAAAATAATAAACTTGTAAGCGTGCTTATACGCAATGAAATCACCAAGATCAGATCAGTTCCGAGCATATAAACAGAATATATTCATAGTCCATAATTAACGGCGACCGTATATTTACATTGGAATAAAACCCTAATTTTCCTTTTCCCAATTCTCAGAGAATCATCAATAGAGTGGCTCTGATACCACTTGTTGGAATAATTGAGTGAACAATTATATAAAGCTCTCTATGATGATTAACCGAGAACGACGGAGAAGGAGCACAACTGTAGAGCGGAAGCGTACCTTGATTCATAATTAATTGAAAGGCGAAATTGCTGGAATTGCTTTGCAACGGTTATAGATCTTCCAAACGATCAGAGACATTCCTTGCAATAGTCTGCCAAGAGAATACAGACATATCGAATGTTCTTCTGACGTCTGGGGACCATAACCCTAGTTTATATTTATATAAATATAAACTCCTTTATTTTCTATTCGGTCCCTCATCAAATAGAAAATCACTTTATGGCTACACTTATTTCCATAACAATTAAATACACTTTAGCCCAAACTTTAATCTTTATTGGATCACTTTAATTGGACAACTGAAAAATAGCTATACTCATTAAATTAGTCATGTGAAAGCCCAAAATTTCTAACAATTATGTACCACGTTCTCTTATTGATCCAGTCAAGTAGATCCTATTGTCGCCTCGTTCTCAGGTGGTGCGGTGGGCGTTATTTCAGCATTGATGCTGCTAGAGATTAACAATGTCGAGCAGCAAGAGAAGAAAAGATGCAAATACTGTCATGGAACTGGTAAGTATCTACATTTAAATAAAATATCGTTATCATTCCATTTATTTCTTCCTTGGATATGCTCATAAACCAAAAGCGTAAAACAACGAACCACTTTGTTGTATACTGAACTTCCAACGTCCATTCTCTTCCAAAAAAAAAGAGCAAGACCCATGAATTTAGCATCGGTGCTATATCTTGAGACTTCAAGATGCTTCTTGGAGTACCAAGAAATTAAGTTATGCTCGAGAAATACAGTATAGGAGCCGACAACGGACCGTCGTTCATCAAGATCAAAAGCTCAATCAGAAAGAGAGGGTAGTTAGGATGTGATTAGAAAACTTGTAGTATATGAATATCGTATTCTACTGACTTGCAAGATAACTTAGGATGTGATTAGCCGCCTTCTAGTGAGAGTCCAAAGGACATGCCATGGATTGGCCTATCTTATTGACTAATTTCTAGTCGTGCAAGTGTGACATATTGCAAAGAACTGACCGATACTTTTGTAATAATTGTTAAATTTTTAAGTTATCATTAAATTATTTAAGTTATCATACGCATTTTGCTCAATTTTAATAAGATCGCCTTCCAAACTACAAATGGAAGCGTTTTGAGTCATAGCTGCGCGATATCAAATAAAATGAACTCGCGCATCCGCTTGATGTATGCGCAGCAATGGTGTTTATTTGGCGTTTTGTTTAGGGTTTTCCTTCTCAGAATTCCACTTTCCCATCTTCTTCATCTGAGAATCGGCTCGATTATGGCTTTCGATATTTGATTTTCCTATTTTTCGTGAATTTTTGTATATTTATTGTACTTGGTCCGATTAATAGGTTTTATTTACCCAAACGCTTGGTTTATGGGAGACATCTCATTTGTTTTTGTTTGTGATTTTTGTGAATTTTTTTCTGGTGGTAGAGAATGTCGAATGTATTTGGTTAGGCGGATTTAAGTACTCTACTATTACCAAAACTTATATTTGCTTATTGATTAGTTTTATTACTACTGTTATACCAAAATTTAAACTTGCCTGTTGATTATTTAGTTTGATTAATATTATATCGGAAAAATGATCAATTATAACAATGTGATGAGGATCACTTGTGCTATTTCTGACTCCATCTCCTATTTGTGTGTATATATAGTAGGAGATGGAGTAGGAAATGATATAGGCTGTCTCGGATTTTGTTCCATTCAAGCTTCTTGATATTCTCATTTCTCATTCCTTCCCAATAAATAATTAACTTTTATTTGTTTGTATTATAATTCCAATCGATTTGATCTCGAACTTTTATTTGTTTATGTCATATTTCCAATCTATTAAATGAAAATATACTAGCATTTGGTTTTTGGATTTGTTTTCTTTGCCTAAATCGAATGGAAAAATCAAAATATTGTGAAAATTAAAACCAAAATTGAAAGACTCGAAACTGAATTGTAAAAACTGAACTAAATTGAACTAAGTTTATTCACTCTTATTTGTCTATTAGCAAAAAGCATACAATCTAATAAAATTAACCTGCAAATTACCTAAGCCTAATTATATAAAAATGACTTATATACGAGTAGTTTATTTAATTTTCAAACTTCTTTATATTTTAATTTTGTTTGAAAGAGTTAGGGAAAGATTATTTTATGCGTGGAAATATATAATTAAAATATGAAGAAATCGCGCTCATTGAGGCGCTTAATTCTATGGTCGCAATCAGCAATAAGCGACAGGCTAATAAATATTTCTACTCATTAAGTTGAATTATGCATAAGAGTTAAAAATATAAAAATTATGTCCTGATTTAAGGGGAGAGGTTGACATTTTGAAGTTCTAGTTTAGATTTTCAAATTCGAGAAAAAATAATGGCTACTCTAGTAATTAATCATTTTTTTTTTTTTTGAAGTGGGACAATGACGTTTGTGTTATTATCCTAGTGAAATATTTAAAAGAGAGAGATAACATGTTAAATTGACAAAAAAAACATTTACGGAGCTCCAAAGCTCCACATAATGACACAAAACAAACCGATATGCACTCAAGCCAAGCATGATTTTACCAAGAAATAACGAAATCAAGATTCAAGTCAAATACCAACATAAATAAATAGGTGCAAATCCGAATCAAAATGCAGCGTAATTTATAAGAAAAAAATTGTAAAACGAATGTTAATTTATTACACAATAATATAATGATATATAGCTCCATTAATATGTTAATTTGCATAGCGTCATGGGCATACAAACTATTTCGTGTGTATTTTTCTCTTTTCAAATAAAATTCTGGCTACGGGTCTATAACTTTAATAAAGATTTATTGAACAACATTAATTTTCCATTTTTCACAGTATTCCACGACCACCACAATTCCTTCACTTCTTTACTTTTATGTTATGAATGAAGAGATACACTTTTTCCGTTCGTCGCATGAATCTAACAATTTTTCAAAATCTTGCTAAAAATGATGAACGTTTTTAGACGGAGAAAAGTATATAGTTCTCCCTCCGTTCCAACTAAATTGAGTCGTATTTTTTTTTTTTGGGATGTTACAACTAAGTTGAATCATTTCTTTATCCGACAAAAAACAAAACATCCAATCACTATTAATTTATTTCATCCCCTACTTTATCTCTCTCTTTCCTATTGTATTTACCACTCCTACTTTTTTACACAATTTCTTAATTTTTGTGATCAAAAATTTTAAGTCAACTTAAGTGAGATGGAATTACTAAAATTTTACTAGTATATTTGATAATTTTAGTACTCCACTAATTAATCAAATAAATTTCTTTGAAGACCCAATAGGCCAATACTTTGATACGGAAAAATAAAACACATGGAATTCGAGTTATGTACTTTGCAAAAGGAGAGTCCAATCAATAAATGAATTGAAAATAAAAAAGAATTTAGTAGATGCAACCCACCGACGCCGTAAATTAAAGAGCACCGTCTTACCGGTAAAAATTTAATGTCAGAGGTGGTAACCTGGTATAGCCGGTGGATTGTCGGCGGGATTAGTGTCGGCACCGACACGCCATCACTTTTACCGGTAATGCAGTTGTTCTTATTTACTGGTTGAGTATAGACTGAGTGATCAGAAGCAAAAGTGACATTTGATTGGTTTCGGTTAACGTATTTAGCCTAAGTCCCAATTGTCTATGAGTACACTTCAAATTAATTTCACCAAACTATAATTAATTTCACAATTTAGTTTTGTTTCATAGTCATTCTATTTGGGTAATTTGATATCCTATGATGGCTCATATTTTTTATTAAAATTACGGTATACCACCAGTCCACCACACCATTTGAGTAAAGAGCTTTTGCACGAGACAGAAGGAGGACTGACAACAATAAAAAGAAAAAAAAAATGCTGAGTCCAGACTCATGAATCATGTTTCTTGGTTCGATCATTGATTGATTCAGTTTCCTGTAAATGATTTTGAAAAAAAAGCCTACTTTCTCACAGTTGTGTGAATGAATACTTGTGGTATTTTAGTTAAAAATTAATCTTTAAATAAAATCCTATTTTTATTACGAAAAAAGAAGTCTAAGATGCATGAATTTAGTATTGCCAAATATTTTAATAAGAGTGGTAGTTGGTACGATTCAATGTTCGTGCTCGTTGATATTGAATGATAAACATAGGATGATACTCACACACAACATGGTTGTTGTAATTTTTAATTATAATATTTCGATATTTAAATTCTTTTAAAGCGACTACGATACTCAATTAGTTCAAAATAATTGAGAAAAACACATGTACGAGTTTTGGAGTCCATTTACTAAATAATGATGCACACTAGATTCTGCAACATCGATATATAACTACCTTTCAAAGCAATTCAGATATTTTTCTGCAATTTCCATTTGTTTATATCATTTCATATTCAGATATTATTGTTTCGATCCCAATATATAGAATCATTTTAATTGTAATATTTATATAAAAGTGTTCCATTTAATTTAATGGAGAAAAATTCTTCTTTAACTTTATAAAATTAGTGTAAATGTGCATTTTATTTTTCAGTATGGGGCATGTGAGTTTGGAGTGGATTGTTGGAATTTGAATTGAGAAAAGAATGAACTAGTGAGTGAATCAAGCAATAATTTTCTGAATTTGGTGATGTAGAATCTGGACTATAACACATGCAACCATGGTCCACCAGAATTATATTCAAATGTCCCACAATAATTATCCACTTCCCAACAATAAAATTGTTTGTGTATTTTTAGAAGGTGAATGGACTACTGAAAATTTAGAGAAAAAATAATATTTATCTTTTGGGTATTTTGAAATTAATTCAGCAACCACTCTCTGTGTTCGGAAAAAATTTAATCTGTATGAAGACAAATCTAAAATTGTTAGGGAATTTAATATTTTCACTCTCATGTTTATCATTTTTTTGAAAGTAAGGAGTTAAAATAAATCAATTGAGTCCTTGAACTTATGATCATTTCACAACTAGGTTCCCAAACTTTTTTTTATTTAAATTAACGGACCTAACTTTGTATTGTTTTCTAGAGTAATTCATCTATAATTTGAAGATAAATTAAATACTAGTACTTTGCAAATCATAATGTTTTTATGTGTATCATAATAAGATTTTCAAATTCGAGATATGGTTAATCACATGCTCTAGATTGGATCTAGTAATGAACAAGGAATATGGTGACAAACATACTTAAGCATGTTGTTTTGAATATATAATCAGCATAATAACATGAGTTGTACGACTTGATCAAAGTGTCTTGTCCAACTAATTGATTATATATATATGGTAGTGGTAAAATTTCATACACAGCTTTCAAAATTAAACCAAGCACACTATATAAGTAAACCAAGCATGGTAAAAATATTTTGTATCAGATATTGATATTGGCAAAAATATTTTGTATCAGATATTGGCAAAAAAGTTTAATTCAGATAAGTATTGAAGTTTTTGGCCATCATCATTAGCTTATAGTTGAGGTTGAGGAACATTTGAGCTACTCATTGTCTTTGAAGTTAAGTTTTGTCCGAACAACCATAATTATGTGAATGGCACTAAAAATGTTTAATTTCGATTTGTTAAGACCAAGTTCTTTTCACCAGATATATAGTAGAGGGAGTATTAAATTATGGCACAAATGTAAAAGGGCATATCATTGTTATTAACTAGCTAGTACTTCATGGAGTCTAGTAGAGTAGCTTTGTGGGGACACTTAGAGAAGCAAGCAAAGGATGTAATAAAATCAAGCCGGGCATGTTAAGTTAACGAGTCGAAGACTACCATGCTTAAACTTGGTTCGTTTAGCTAACTGGAGTATTGAACAAGGTTTATTTCGAGTTGAACTCTGAATAGCATCAGAGCATCTTGGTTCATTTACATTCCTTGTTGGACAGTGTGTGCGGTCTAACCCGCATGGACCAAAGCTAGACCCGACCAAACTTGCTTTTTCAAATGATAATTTATAGTCCTATTCAGTAACATTGTTGTTTTTATGAAGATCCATTATTCTGTTGCAATTGTCACTATTAATCATAAGAAGACTTTTATTTATAGCAATTATGAATTTTAATAATAAAAACATTTACTTTTGACACATTCATTTTACGCACAAAATAATTACGTATACTACTACTCTTTTTAAAAGCGTGAATTAAAAAGAGGCTCATAGGAACTTGTCTTTGCATAATAATTTGACGTCATGAAATACTAAAAATGAAGAATATATTTTTGAAAACATGAGGTTTGGAGGAAGAAATAGATAAAGAATGAAACATTAATATAAACAATTATGTTACTACTATTTTATTAGTGTATGTTTCACATAATTATTGGAAATAGCATATTAATTGTGCATTTACCAATTATAAGTTATAGAATGCTAAATTAAAATGCCAAAAAAAACACGAACCTTGAATAGTTATATGTGGCTTTCCATGAGTGGTATATCGTTAAGACTTTTAAAACGAAGTGATTCATAGAGTGCAATTCAAGTAAGCTATAGATACTTTTGATATTTCTTATGGTTTATGTATAATGAAAAGAAAAAAGTTTACAATGGCCGGTCAAAAGTCAAATTAATTGAAGAATTATTTCAAAAACAATTTTGGAGATTCCTCTATTTTCTACTACCAAATTCTCATTATTTTTCTCATAATAATGTTACACACAACAGCTGTTAGCATTTTGTCAAATTACATTACTAATAAATAAATTGTGGCATGTGATTGACATAACATGTTCGTAGCTCCACTAGCAAGTCACGTGCTGCATTTACTTTCGCTAAATTCAACTAATTTTAATTTGGTTTACAGTTTACTTAAAAATAAAGCTAATTTTATTGGGCAAATGTTTTTCTAAAGAAAGTTTGCAGACAAAAAATTAGGCGTAGATTAGAGCAGCATTCCCGTGTAAATGTAATCCCGCACATTTACAGCTCCGGTGGCTCTGTGATTACGCGTTAAAGATAGAGCGGTGGGAGTGGTGTGGGACCCGTGTTCGAGCAAGTCTTAAACATGACGACAGTGAAAGGCTGATTGCAATAGACAGCTTGCATTGAAGCAAGAATTTCACCTACCATTTCTTCCCCCATTCACTATTTTTAGCCTCACTTCCTCCCCCTTCATATTCACTCTCACACCCCTTCAAACTAGCAACTCTTACTTCTACTAAAACCCCTTTCTTGGTTTGCTTTGGGACTTGTGCACTCAAACAAGGACACATCTCTCACTTTCTCCTTCATCCCACCAAGGTTTGCCTCTGCATTTTCCTTTTTTGATGTTTTAAATTTCAAGAACCAATTTTTATATGGTAGATGTTCACATTTGAGTTAATTTTGCTTGAAAGGTGTAATCTTGAACCATGCCCATATCCAATTTTGTTTGTGACTGGCTTTCTAGGTTGTTGTTTGCAAGAATTCAAAAAATGCTTCACTCTTTTGGTCCCATCTCTGTATAAGCTTTCAAGAACCAATTTTACATGGTAGATGTTCACATTTGAGTAAATTTTGCTTGAAAGATGTAATCTTGAAACATGCCCATATCCACTTTTGTTTGTGACTGATTATGTTAGGTTTTCTATGTTGTTGTTTGCAAGAATTCGAAAAATGCTTCACCCTCTTGGTCCTAAACTGTCAAGCACAATTACACAAAACCCTTGTGTTCTTCAATGTTTTTTTGTTTTAATCTATGTAGGCATTGTACACCAAATTCTCATATATAACATGTTTCTTGCTATGTTACAGTTGTTGGCGTAGTAGTGTAGAGAGGGGTTATGGAGCCAGAGTTGATAGACGAAATCGACTGTGGAAACTTCTTCGGTCAAATGGAGGATTTGATTGAGTTTCCCCCAGACATTGAGTGTGATGATGCTAATGTAGTTAGCTCCAGTGACTACAAGGATTTCCCCACCTGGGATGAGGCGTTGCAGGGCTGCGACTCCCTCTTCTCCGTCACCTCTGCCTCCGACCTCGCTGCTGAGCTCTCTGTTCCGGTGAGCTTCTTCTACATATGCCTTTTGTGTAGTAAAACCTTCATGGTCCATGATGTTTATTGAACTAAGTGAATATTGATGTTTTACATTTGATAGGATTTTTGTATGTGAGTTTAAGTTCAATTGTATTAGAAAAAATGAAATTTATAGATGAAGTTTAGGTGGTAACTAGTGATTAAGTTACTAGTTTTATGTATGGTCTTGATTATTGCTACACATCCAATGCTTTTTGAAGGGATTCTTGATTATTACACAAAATGATGTTTAATAATTAAGTGAATATTGATGTTTTACATTTCATAGGATAAGTGTTATTGTGTGTGACATAATTTGATTAGAAAAAATGAAGTTTAGGTGGTTTTTAAATGATTAAGTTACTAATTTTATGAATGTTATTGATTATTACATCCAATGCTTTTGAAGAGATTATTATTGATTATCAATTGAATGATATTCTTTGATGATCTGATCCATTAGTATGTGTTGTTGCAGTATGAGGATATAGTGCAATTGGAGTGGCTTTCGACCTTCATGGAGGACTCGTTTTCTGGAAGCAGCAGCAGCACTAGCAGTCCCACCTCGGGGGGAAACGTGATGCCCCTTAGCCCCGTTCATCTTGGCCCCCAACGTGCACGCAGCAAGCGCCCTCGGCCACCAGCTTTCAATCCCAAGCCAGCAATCCAGCTCGTCTCCCCTTCATCCTCGTGCGTGGAGAATCCCCGTGCTGCTTCTTCCCCAGAATCCGATAGCTTTGCTGAGTCGCTTCCTTCGAAAAAGAGCAAGAAAATCAAGATAACGCTTCCTGCAAACCCGACAGCTCAAGACGCCCAGCCAGTTCGGAAATGCTTGCATTGTGAGGTGACAAAAACTCCGCAGTGGAGGGCGGGGCCTATGGGGCCGAAGACGCTGTGCAATGCTTGTGGCGTCCGCCACAAGACTGGGAGGCTGTTCCCTGAGTACCGGCCTGCTGCTAGCCCAACCTTCGTCCCATCTCTGCACTCAAACTCGCACAAGAAGGTCGTTGAGATGAGATGCAGGTCCGAGCCTAGAAACGCACCCGACACTTCCCTCTAGAGCTGGTGCTCAAGCCATTTGTTTGTTCTTTGTAGATTAAGGTAAGGAGGGGATAGGGAGTTATAGAATTCATTATGATTTAGCTAGTCGGGGCGAGGCGGAAGAACAAGAAGAAGGGAGTGTAGGAAGTTTAGCTTTCTCAGCCTTGTTGCAGTTGATATGCTTGTAATGTTGATCTTGAACTGGTAATGAGTTGTGTTTTGGAAATAGTCTTCTTC
Source organism: Salvia hispanica (assembly GCF_023119035.1). Taxonomy (NCBI): domain Eukaryota; kingdom Viridiplantae; phylum Streptophyta; class Magnoliopsida; order Lamiales; family Lamiaceae; genus Salvia; species Salvia hispanica. Next base: position 39,227,974 of record NC_062967.1, read on the forward strand.
TCCATGTAAACTTCCAAATCCATCTATCGATTAACGATGTTGGTCCGGTCCAGTTGTCGATCCAAAATCCAGTGCGAACGCCATTTTTCCCTATCATTTTTTTTTTGCCACTTCTTGAACTTCTTTACTAAAATTCAACAAATTGAACTTCTTCCGGGATGTGTGAATTTCCCTTTTGACCCGACCCTGGAGTTTCATGGTTAAAATATGGTGGATGTGGCAAGCCAGAAATGTTGGGATTCGGTGATCCAAAACGCACAATTAAGAGAACTTGAAACAAGAAAGATGATCGACGCGCAAGTTACGTGGTTCGGTGATAGAACACCTACGTCCACGGAGGAAGAAGAATGGTGAATATTGATCTTGCTTTTACAAAGTGTATCTCTCTATGTTGAACTCTCAAACTACTCTCAAGATGAGATTTCCTCAACAACGGATACTCACAAGAATGCTAACTACTTCTCTCTGCAAAGTGTGTATTCAATATATACAATGTGTGTGTGAAGAAGAAAAGAAAAATCTGTTATAACCGCTTTAACGGCTAGTTCCTTCTCAGCTCCTCACTTGCTCACGCACGCACATTTTGCTTGAGTGTTGACATGCACGGCTCTATCAATGCATCAACTCAGCCTAGCTCCACCAAGCTCACTTGATCAGTCCAGCAGCTTGTGATTTGCTTGGACACAGAACCAACAAGAAATCTGACATGGAGAATGCCAAAAAATTCATTAAACGACGTCGTTAACATGTAAAGACTCAAACCCCAAATCCATGCCTAAAATCAGAAATTCGAACTCTCCCATCCCGTCGTGATTTGTCTCCCTCCTGTCGCGATTTCTGTCGTAATCCCGTTGTATAATTGACCAAAACTTAACCATCACATTCAACAGGAAATTAGTTAATTAGTCCCATTGATATGCAGATGTAAGATTCATAGTTAACGTGACTGCATATAAGTTTGCCCAATGTTTCTGCATTTTCATTGCAGCCTGAAGCTTAGTACTACTGATAACTTATCCGACAACTACTGACCATCAATAATATTATTCTTGACTTACCAAAATATTTTAATACCAAAGCTCAGTACATCTCATTTCTTATGCGACAGCTACTGACCATCAATAAAATAAATTTTGACTTATGAAAATATTTTAAATTGTCTTTTTTCCTTCTCCATTTACAATTTTACTCCTACCAGATACCAACAAGTGATGTATTGCATTGAGGCCATCCGCAATGCTGTCTCTTATCCGTCTCTTAACCGTCTCATCTCTTAACTATTCATGGGCCCCACTGTACTTTTCAGCTCATCTCTTAACGAAGAGACAACACCTGCATCCCTCCATCTCTTGACCATCTCTTATTCATCTCTTAACTATTCATTCAATTTCATTTTTTAATTTTTATTTCCAACAAATTCAATTAATAAAAACGCACTTAATTAAATAAAATAAAATCACAATTTAAAGGCCTAAAAAATTATAAAATACATAATTATAAAATACATAATTATAAAATAATATAATTAAATAAAATAAAAATTACAATTTAAAGGCCTAAAAAATTTAAAAGTGCATGATTAAAAAATACTACATAATTAAAAATACATAATTAAATATTAAAATTTACAATTTACAATTTTTTTTTCGAATTTTCAATTTTTTTTTAAAAAAAATAAATTTATGACGTCATAATTCCGACGCCCACTCGCGGGCCGGCGAGTGGGCGTCACGCCATCGCTTAGCGCGCGCCACGTGGCCGCGCGCGTCGTCTCGCCAGCTCGAGGCCGGCCTCTTCCGAACGCGTCGGGCGTCGAGACATCTCGTCTCGTCGAGACGAGACGGGAGCCGCAACGCTGTCTCGATGCCGTCTCGTCTCGTCGAGACGAGACCGAGACCGCAACGAGGCAGCGTTGCGGATGCTCTGAGGATTTGATTCTTGAATAATTATAATTGTGCACAATGAATGTCTATAATTATAACCAAGCTATTTATTTATCGTCTAATTTTCAGTATTTTGTGATGTGTGAAAGTTCACATTATTGACAATTGAAACTAAAAAAACAAAAAATGCAACTATCTCACGTTAGTGTAATAAGATGACTTGAAATAATTTGAAACCACTAGATTATAAGTCGATGGATCTCTCCACATATCTCCAATTGGTTTTAGGATGAAACTCCATGAATTTTTATCATGGTATCAGAGCATGTCGCCGACTGTGGGCCAAAATTAACCGACTCAACAGTATATCTGGAACGAAACCAAATGACTGACCCAACAAGTGGTCCAACCGATCAGAAGAAAAATAAAATTCAACCCCTCCAAGATCTACCTTGAAGGATTTGAGGGAGGATGTTGGCAAATAAAACTAAAAAACTAAAAATACAACTATCCCACGTTGGTTTAAAGAAAACTGAAACCACTATATAAGTTTATAGATCTCTCCTCCTATCAACGATATTATGAACATAAAAAATTTATTACTAAAATATGGAATATATATGGCTTGTACCAATATGAATTTTACTGCATTGATGAAATGGTCCCTCCCTCTGCACTTACCAGTGCACCAAACAACATAGTTAGATCGTAGTTGCAATGTTTTCTTGATTGAAAATGAGACCAACAAAATTTGCAAGTTGTTGGATCTTGATGGGATGTGGAAACTAATGCTATTATTATCATTTTCGACAAAGCCATTTGCCTATGTTTGGACACCAATTAATTGGAGGGTCCATTAAATTCCAAATGTTGGGTTTATGATGTTTAGGGGGCCTTCAATTTAATGGGCTTTATATTTATGTTATTTCTCTCTTATTACAAAAATAAAATTAATATATAGCACCATCTTATGCACATTAATTATGATGTTTTGCTTTCGTTGTTGAGGAAAATATGATGATGTCTTGTTAGTTGTTACTACTAGATTATCTTCTTAATAAATGAAAACGCTAAATCTCGTGTCATGATATCTGATTAGATTCCGAGATCTTTGGCATCAAACACTAACTACTCTACTAGCTTATCACTGGGCTAACTCACACGTGCTACTAAGTCACCTTTTAAATTTCTAATACACATATATTGTTGTGAAATTTACTCAAATAAAATACTTTCTTTTTCTCTTGAATCCTATTTGAGTGGCTTTTGATAAAACTGAATAGACGATGTCGTTTGTTTACTCCAAAATAGTGAAAAAAAAAAAAAAAAATTATACTGATGTAACAGATGTTTCTAACAAACACATATTTGGAAATGATTGTATTTATATCTCTTTGGTCGATTAAGTGACAGAACACCTATAAAAATTGATTTTCAAACAATAATTGAAGCAACTTATACCTTGAAATAGAAATGAAAGGTGGTGTTGAATCAAAACAACTACCCATATTTCATCCTTTTATATAAATCTCCGACGATATGCTTCTTTACCAAAAATAGTGTGTGTGAATGTCAAAATTGTCGTTGACGATTTTAAGAAATAAATCATCGCCCCAATTGAACACTATTAATGAATAAGAAAAAAGGGTTACTTGATTATAAAAATAGCACACCAACTAGTATCATGAATTAGATATTGACCTTAAAAGAGAAATAAGATGGTTACGAAGTCATTTTCTCTATATAATTGCTCTATTCTATATTTCAATGATATGTGAAAATTTCATTTTATCTATGAAATTAGCATAAATGGTGACTGAATGCCTAACTCTACACTTCACGGGAATTTAAAATTCAAAAGAATTCCACTTACAATATTTTGTTTTTATTTATTTATTTATATTTTTATGTATATAAATTAAGGATTAGGTTTTTTGTCAAGGTAAACATTAACTCAAGAAATGTATGAATTAGAGAGAGAGTGGGATAGAAAAAAACAAATAAACCAACCGAAAAAGCTCCACATTTTGGGTTGTGACCATAAAAAATGTTCCTTTTTTTAGTAATATAGTTTTTAAGCATTTTATCAATATTTCAAATATTAATATAAAAATAAGGGTGAGAATCGAGATTTGTGAATTTGCATACAACATCGGTTTTTGCTCACAAATGGGTTGACTTAGTAGCACTAAAAGTGTCATTATGCTAAATCTAATCAAGATAAAACAAACTAATTACTACACAAACAATGTTAATAGCGACCTTAAAAGTTAAACTCCAACCAAATTATCGTTTCTCAAACGTCAACTACCGACCGGCTTGCTTTGTTACCGTATATTTAAGAGAATCATTTGCACTAATTTTATGTTGCTTTCTCAAAGATTAGCACTAATTACAAGTGATCGCCGATCACTTTTGGCTTATTTTGTACCTCTATACTTGTGTCCGTTGCCCAACTCTCATAATTTTCACTTTTTATTATACGGTTACAAATATTATAGTACGTATTTATATCAACAATTTTCGGTGTAAGAATGTTCGAAATCAAGAACTGCCGAACATAGCCCATGAAGAATGGTGGATCTCCAAATATAACAAAATCAACAAACATATCAAATAGCAACTCATAAATTAACAAAGACAACACAACACAACACAATGCAATATCATATCATATCTGCATAATTATCTTCTTTATCAGAAAATATCAATATTGCAATATTACATATCCAACACATAACCACATTGCTGACAACACAATCTTATTAAATAAGACCGGAGAACAAGGATATAATAACTAAAAATCAAGGGGAAAAAAAAACTATGACTATAAACCATAGCTAGCCATATATTGCACCGGTCGGTAGTTTTTGAGCATTTAAATATAGATTAAATGGGTCATAAAGCACAATTTTTAAAAATGGTCAATTATAACTTTGACATTTTTTTCAATTGTCTCATAGTCTATGATTTGGGATAATTATGTATGCTTTTTGGCAAACAAAAATATCATACGAACAAAACATTTAGCTATTTCAATGACCTATGTAGTTAATTATGTCTATGTACGCAATACATTGATAAATTTAAAAAATTAGCATGATGAAATTTTTTACCATGAGACGATTAAGAAAAATATCAAAGTTAATAACTGACTAATTTTAAAAGTTGCAAAATCACTAAACTTTATTGCTTTTTTTTTTTTTTTTTTCTGTTTTTCCATATTGCCCCGGTCGACAACAAGAAGGGGATTTAAAGTGAAGTTGATTTAAATACAACAATAAGGGGATTTAAAGTTAAAGCTGATTTAGATATAACCTATATTAATGCCTAAAATTGAGGAATCTTCATAGCTGAACCTGTTTGAATCACTAATTTAAAGAGACGGTGACGACGCGGGTAAGCAGGCAACAATTATTTGATGAATTTTGTGACTTCTTATTCAATGTTTATAAAAATAATAGTATGTGAATTGATAAATAAGAAAAAAAATTATATAGAATAATTGCATATAAATTATATTTTTCAAAATAATTTTAACTATGTTTTTAATGTGGGTAAAAGTTGAAGCCATATTAATTTTGTTGCACGAAGCAAGTAGGGGTATAAAAAGTTTTTCACTTTCAAGTTTATGCATTACAAAAGGAAAAGACCGAACAACTTTTCACTAAAAAGAATACTACTCCTACAATAAATAGTTGTGATATGCGATTTATATAAAAGGCTTTTCTCCTACCACTAATTAAGATTTAAGAGACCAATGCAAATACTAATCACATCTTAATTTTTTTCTTTTTAAAATCATCAAAACGTACGTCTGCATTACTAGTCAAAGTCGCATCATTAATATTAATAAGTAGATATATGTGTAAACGTTTGAAAATTATTTCACGAAAATGCTATAAAATTTTGCCACGAGACAATTGCAACAACATTAAAAATATCAAATTTCAATTATTATGAGATCAACCAAATATGAACACAATTTCATGATTTAAATATTCACTATCCAAAAATTATCACATATCTTGATTTATCACGTATCATGATCTCTCATACATTTTTTTTATTGTTATGTATAGACAAAAATTATCTCATCTAAACTATTTTAAAAGATTCATATGGGACTACCAAACAATGCCAGCTTCTCTTTCATAATAACGTATATCACATAATTTATTCCACAATAACTCAATGTTTTCATCTAAAATTTATTACTATTACCATTTTCAAAAATAGGTTCTTTATACAAGCAATCAAATTCCGTATTGGTGTGAAATATACAAATTCTCAAAATAAAAATTACGACCAAATCAAGCAAGAAAAAAGCTTAATGCAAAGACAAAAGATGAAAGAAATGTTTTTTTCTACATAAGTGGACAAAGTGATTTGCAGAAAAAACAATATGAAAATAGAAAAAGAAAATGTAATTGGAAACACACTCAACAGCAACGGCAGCAGATACACAATCCCACTATAAATAAATAGGGACACTTATTTTATCTGCATCATCTGTCTAAATCAATTCCCTCTGCCACCTTCTGGTCGGCAAACCAATGCTTATATCTATAACACTTCAATCCTCCCTTCACTCCACCTCTCTCTCTCTCTAGAACTCAGTGTGTGTTGTGTGTTTTTGTCTCTTGTCTCTGTCCTTTCCCTCTATTTTCATGAAACTTACCCTCTTCCCACACTGTGCTTAAATTCCCCCTCTCCTCTCCCTCAACCAGTTCAACAGTTTTATGTTTTGCAGTAGCCCTACACAATTTCCCTCTTCTGTTTCTTGTCCTTGCTTCATAAAGTTGTAATCTTTTCAAGATTTCCCTGCAAAAAAGGTGGACGGTATTACTTTTTTGCTGTTTTCTTGAATTAAAGATTCGATTTTTATACTGAAATCCGTTTGTTTGCAGGAAATTGTGAGGTGGGGTTGTGGAATTTGAAGAGATGATTAACGTGATGCATTCATTGAGCAAGCCCATGAATCAGATGGAGAATTGCTTGGACCCTCAGCTGTGGCATGCCTGTGCTGGTGGGATGGCTCAAATCCCACCCCCAAATTCCAAGGTCTATTATTTCCCTCAAGGTCATGCTGAACATGCTAATGAGAATGTTGATTTCATGAAATTTCCGAGAATCTCACCTCTTGTGTTGTGTAGAGTAGCCTCTATTAAGTACTTGGCTGATTCTGAGAGTGATGAGGTTTTTGCTAAAATCAGGCTAGTGCCTTTGGTAGGGAGTGATTCTGATGTGTGTGAGGATGAGAGAGGGTTTGAGAGGAGTGAGGAGGCAGAGAAAGCCAATTCATTTGCAAAGACATTGACACAGTCTGATGCAAACAATGGGGGTGGTTTCTCTGTCCCTAGGTATTGTGCTGAGACCATATTTCCTAGGTTGGATTACTCTGCTGAGCCCCCTGTTCAGACAATCTTGGCTAAGGATGTTCATGGGGTGGTTTGGAAGTTTAGGCACATCTATAGGGGGACTCCTCGCCGCCATCTCCTGACGACCGGATGGAGCAATTTCGTGAACCAGAAGAAGCTCGTGGCAGGGGATTCAATCGTGTTCTTGAGGGCGGAGAATGGGGATCTGTGTGTGGGGATACGGAGGGCCAAGAGGGGGATTGGTGGTAGTGCTGAGGTCTCGTGTGGATGGAACACGGGCATCCCAGCCTTGCAAGGGGGCTTCTCGGGTTTTCTTGGTGAGAGTGTCGGCCTTGGTGGTAGGAGAGGGGGTGGGGCTGAGTTGGGGTTGAAGGAGAGGGATAATGTGAAGGCTGAGGCTGTTGTTGAGGCAGTGAGTGTTGCTGCTAATGGCCAGCCTTTTGAGGTTGTTTACTATCCTCGTGCTGGCTCGCCTGAGTTTGTGGTTAGGGAGTCGGCTGTTAGGGCTGCCTTGAGGGTGCAGTGGTGCTCGGGGATGAGGTTTAAGATGGCGTTTGAGACAGAGGATTCGTCGAGGATCAGCTGGTTTATGGGAACCATTTCGGCCGTTCAAGTCGATGATCCGATCCATTGGCCTAATTCCCCTTGGAGACTTCTTCAGGTAACCTTTGTTTGTTATCATGATTTGTCAATTCTTGATCACATTTTTTGCTAAATGATGATGTTGTTATACATATGTTTGTAATCTTGATTTGCAAATCCATGTTCAATTCATGAATTTTGAGGTCTTCTTGGATTAGATTCATAGCTTCTCAAACATTTTAGTTCAATTTTTGCATTTGTAGGTGGTTTGGGACGAGCCTGATTTACTACACAATGTGAAGAGAGTGAACCCTTGGTTGGTTGAATTAGTATCAACTATGGCAGCAGGCCACAGCCACGGCCTCTCCCCGTTCTCTCCACCAAGGAAGAGGCCGCGGCTGCCTCAGCCAACCGAGTTCCCCTACGGACAGTTCCCGATGGGGACACTCGTTACCAACCCCCTCAGTCCTAGCAGCCCCTTGTGTTGTCTACCCGAACACATCCCTGCAGGCGTACAGGGAGCCAGGCATGCTCGATTCGAACCACCCCCGTCGGATCTCCAGTACACGAAACTGCAGCCTTTCGATTTCAAGCTGCTCGACTACGCTGGTCAATTTCCTAGACTCCTCTCCAGCTACCCTACCTCGTCTTCCTCGATGAAAACGGGGAGTTCCACGAAGAAAAGCAACGAGGCCAAGGCACCGATGTTTCTTCTGTTCGGGCAGCCGATTCTCACTGCTGAGCAAATCTCTCAGAGCCACTCTGAAGGCAACAACAGCTCAGATGGGAATCAAGATAACACAGCAAACGTTTCCAACGGCTCGGGGTCGGCTGTCATTCAGAATTTCCCACCGGAGGCCTCCTCTGATGGCGAATTTGGCATGGAGAGATCGGAGATGTCGAGCAACGTGCTCTACAACGACGCTCGTGGAAACACGAAACACATCGGAGACGAGCCCTTCGGGTACTTTGATCATAGTCCATCTTTGCAAGATTGTTACATATCTTATTTTTTACTACTAGTATATAATTAGACATTTGGATTAATTATGATTGTGTTTTTATGATTTTGCAGTGATTTCATCAAGAATGCTAGAAGGCTAACGATTGTTATGGATTCGGGCAGTGTCAATCTTGGAAACTAGAGGCGAATTTGATCGATTATTATTATTATTATTATTATTATTTCAATTTTCAATTGTACAGTTTGATCAAACTTACGTTGTAGGTTTATAATTTTTAAGTAGTGGGAAAATCCCTTTCAATCGAACTTCGTACTATTTGTTTTTTTATGCAACTCACTTTTGTATTGTCCTACTCCTACCTAATTCCTTACTATAAATGATTTTCCATTGTGACTTCTAATTTCATGTTTCAACAATATGTTTGGTGGAGACTGGAGACTAATCCTACAATGAATACTGCATATCCATCCACGAAAAATAATTTTGATAACTAATGACACTAGTGTTAATACAAAATTAATAAATAAGATAGAAATAAAGTGAATAAATGATTAAATTAATTAAAAATGAAGAAAAATTTTGTGAACGGCCTAAAGATAGACAAATATAGTACTCTCCGTGTCCCAAAAATAGTCTTCTTCTCGTATTGGTCTACTTTTAATAAAGTTTTCTCTATTTTTGGTAGATAGTTATAGTAATAAATCAATTACCAGAACATTATCTAGGGGTATTTCAAGGGCTAATGATGAAACAAATTAATATCAATGAAAAAATCAAGATTTATTTAATCCCATGTCGACGAGTGTGTTCTACTTTATTAGTCACTCATCATACATCACTTTTGCAAATGGGACGTGTGATGAGAGGAACCGTAATTAATGATATCACATAATTAAAGTTATTAAACAACAATCAAACCCCTTTCATACATGTGGTAATCAAACTTGAAATGATGTAAAAGCTCTTTAAACATGTGTTTGGACAACTTCACATAAATTTTATGTCGGTGCCATGTGTCAAAACATTTAATAATATGTTACTATATCAAGATGGAGACATATATTGAGAAATTATTTGTGACTTTAGCTATATGAATCTCTTATGGTTTGGTCCAAATTTATGCTATAGTCTCCCTATCCCCATAGATTAAATTTTCAATATCGTATTTCGATTGATTAAATAAAATACGATATCGACTGTCAAATATAAGATCCCAATTAAGTTGGGGTTTGAATTAAAATCCCAAGAAGAGGCAAGAATTCAATTTCCAACAATGAAAACCAACTCTGAAGGCGCAAGACTAGGGCGAGATCATATTGGGATTTGAGCCTCAAATTTGTTTAATTAGAGGTAATTAATAATGTAATTAAGAGTAGGCAGAGAAAATGGAAGGCTCTAATCCCAATTGTTTGTTGGAGAGCTGTATAGGTCAAACGTGTGCACACATTTTGTTAGACATAATTAATTTCAATGAAAATTAATTAATTTTATACGGAAGTGCAATATATATTTCCAATTCTTATAAGAAAAACACTATTGATATATAGTAATTACATGTTTAATGCGAAATTTGTTAAATAAGAGAGATACCGAGAAAAAAAATGATTAAAGTTAATATTAACGTAAAATTGGACATCTCATGATAGAGAGAAGAGCATAGATAGAGACTAAATTTGATAGACGACAGGACGTACTAAAACTAAGAAATCAAACTCCTTCTTCTTGAACGGAGGTAGTATGCTTTTTATGTTAACTCACTCATCTAAACAAAGAAAAATTATTTGAAATATTTCGAACCATACACTATAAATGTACTCCATATTGATTTATGTACATAGTAATATATTTTTGGTATTAGTGGTTCTTTAATGCTATTGATTTATATACTACATTTGCTTTTGTGTGATAGGTGTAAGTTAAATAATAAGGATCATTAGTTGATTTTGATTTTTAATTATCACACAACGAAAATTGTTTGTTTGGTACCATCCATATATATGGTGGCGTATTTTACAATATTGTAAAAATAGCCATTTTAATTATTAATGTGAGTATATACTAAAAATGTTGATAAAAAATGTAAATGAAAATAATACTACATAAACTTGTGTGAATATAAAAATGGAGTTCTGCCATAGATCGTTGCATGAGTCAGAGATCCGCAAAACATTACCCCTTGAAAAACAAGTTTATGTGTTACAATAATATAGGAATATAAAAATGGTTAATTTATGAGGAAGCATTTATTGTGTTAATTAATTGGGTTAATTAAGGAAGAAAACATAAGGAAATGGGGTCACGTGACATCCCTCGATAGTCAACCCTTCTAGGCCCAGAAACAACGCTTGCGCCGTGTTGACGCTCGTGCCCTCTCTCTACACACGCACTCACACTACTACAAATAAATTAATATAAGTCAAACTCAATTTTCTCTGTCTATTTTTTTCTATTTATAATTGGAATATATAAGTTATGTGTGCGTGGAGACAACAATCCTATGAATGAGCTGGATAAGATTGTTTTTTTGGAAAGCAAAAGTCTTCCTTAAGATATGTAATTAGTGATCCAATAATAATGTATTATGTATGAGTTGAATAGATACATAGATATTTTGCCAACAAAATGAAAAATAGTGGCTTATTATAATAAAGTGGATAAATTGTTTAAAATCTTATACTCATCTACAAAACAGTAGATCTAAAGTTATTGAATTTATAAAAACATTAATTGGGATCTTGAGTTTTAGGGTTCAAATATTGGGGTACAACCAATTGCTTTATTTTAATTTTTTGTGAACACGAAGCATGTTATTGATGATGCACGAGGAGAAAGCGTTGAATGAGAGACATTATTGTTGCAAAATTTCATGGCCGTATAAATTAATGTTAATAAATGATTGTTTATGCTTAAAAAAAGACCTAAAAAAGAAGTGATAAGTGCACTAGTTACTAGTAAGAGTTCACGAAAAAAAATCCAATAAGTTTTATTTTAAGATAATTTGGTAAATATTAATTTGAAAAATTCTGCCTCAGTTTTCGAATAGCTATCCTGTTTGGAGAAAAAATAGTTAAATAGTTTTTTTTCTTATTAGTCTATAGAAAAATAATGTCAATATTTGAAATTTAACATTCAATATCACTGCAAATTCTTTAAAATGGTAAAGTTACTCACTTTGTGAATATTCAATATATTTGACAAAAGGGGACATTTCTTGGGAATAATTTCATAATTTTCACTTGTTTTAAGGCCAAATTGTAAGAAAAAAAATACTAGTACAAATTTTGATCGAATTCTAGTTTATTCCGTAACTTTAAAAATCAGTTGTGTATAAAAACTAGAAAATACTTTTTTTAATTTTTCCATGACGAAATATTCCGATTTCTTATTTATATGTTGTTGATTTAGCGTTCGTGTGTTTCAAATTAATATAATTCATGAGCGGTATTGCCCTTGTAGAATTTTTCGGATGACACATTAAATACGATTTCACTCAAATTATATCCCCTACAAAAATTGAAAAAATATTAAAAATTCGCAACTTTTACTGCTAATTTTTAGGTTTACGTTGCTTGATCTGATTCATTTACACTCTCTAATTTAATTATATTAATAGTATATAATTTATATCTACAACTGTCATGAGATTCTCTACGTTAGTTGAATGTTTAAATCTGAATCAATCAAGACATGATATAACTTTTTAGTTATTGTACGTGTGGTTGGCAATGAGAAAAACAAGATCCAAGAAATCGAGCAATGTCCAAATCCATAGTCAACCCTAGATATTAGGTTTCCATTGTCATAGTATTAAATTTACAACCCTTTTTTTATGTTTTTAAACAATTTTTTGCATGGGAACAGAAACTCATGGTCGAATTAGTTGGTCATGGTACATAGTTTTAGGTCAACACACATTATACCAAACAACTTTGTGTTTTTCAACTTATATATGGTATCCAAAGTTTTACATTAGAATAATATGTTTATAAGACCCACGACAATACAGCTTTATATATTGTAAGAAAAGAAATCAACTTTGATCTCTAATTAAACATAGAATTGAATGATGTGCTTGGAAATTGGGGTAAAACTTAATTTTTGTAATTTTATAAAAGCTATAAACACTTCAATTTAGATATTTATGTGTAGGTATGCTTAGCCGGTCAGTTATTACCCGCCAATCGTGGAACTGGATTTGGAACCATTTAAGGTTCGGTTCCTATACTAACTAGCTAGTCGTTTAGTATAAGAATCAAATGACCTATGATTGACTATGAAGAAAAAAAATTAAAATGCATTGGATCGGTTTTAGGACTTGTGATAACCGAAAAAATTCGGTTCGATTACCAGATAACCGAGAACTCCGAATAACTTAATTATCAGCCCTATGTACATACGTGTAAGACCTGTGAACGTTTCTAGTACTTATTTAATTTGATTGAATGGTTAAGATTGAATTTTACTTTGAATAATATATCTTGTTGTATATAATTCATTTTTATGATAATATATTTCACATTATTTCACGACGTAAATAAAAAGGTTTTAGGTTTTAACTTTGGAGTAGTTTTGGAGTATTATATTCTGTAGAAAGGAGAACCTAGAAATTGAGAATTATAGGCTTAAAAGGGCCCAAAGTGAAACTTAGTAAAACGGCCCAAGATTGAAAAAGGCCATGATTTACGTATTACTACTTCTTTTGCCCAAAGGGCTTTGTGTTAGAAGCATTTAAGTATAATTGGTGCAGATTTTGTTCTTAGTTTAATTTATTTTATTTTCAATTAACAGGATTTATATATGCTCCTACTATTTACTCCTTCCTAATTTTTGATAACTTGTTAAAAGTTTATGGTTTATTTTCATGCTACCTGGTTAATGGTTAAATTTTTTGAATCTAGACTCTTGAATATCACGTTGAAATTTTAGGTGAAAGATATGTTATCTAGTTGTGTGAGTCGACAATGAAAGCGTGCCAAGCAAAATTCAATGCCGTAAATATAATATATTGAGACACGGCTATAAAATTGGTAATAAATTAAATTATCTGATACACATTTTAGATGTATTTAAATTCATATATAAATCTTACGTATATTATTAAAATGTGTATAAATATAAATAAATTGTACTTAGATTAATATTTCCTTGATCCCAAGATAGTCAATGCATTGGATTTCGCCACACAGTTTAAAAAAGTTATGTTTGGTAAATTAAGCAAAGAGATAAATAAAGTAGATAAGTCAATAGTATTAAAATATGAAAGAACGTAGGATTGAGTTGTGAAATTATTTTAATCATAGGGGGATTAGGTATGACTAATTATCCCATGATTATCCATTTAGGATTGAGTTGTGGGGTTGAATCTCATGAATCAAACACACAACAAATTTAGTCCCGGTTACAATCTTGCAAACCGAACACCCCTATGTAGTAAGTTAAGCAAAGAGTTAATAAAATACTAGAGAAAATAAAAAATAACTGAAAAGAGAATAAATAAAAGCAAGAATAAAATAAATAATAACAACATAGTGTTAGAGTTTGTATACTAGAAATCACGTTTCGAGTGATTGAATACTGTAAAACTCTTATTTTATTTTCCAATGAATAAAACAGATTATTTTTGTCATAATGTTGTTATGTTTTACATTTAATGGATGTTAA
>NC_062967.1:39242545-39266633 GCF_023119035.1 Salvia hispanica
CCCACACGCGAGTACACCTTATTCTCGCGTCAAAAAACGGAGGAACGGATGTACAAGGTCTTCCAAGAGTGGAAGGCCGCAACTGACCACACGGAGAAGATGTTTCTCCACTCGATGCTCGAGAACATGTGGGTGGATTTGAATGCCTCGAGGGCACTGGTGGGGAATTCCGACGTGGGCTCAGATACCCCGGGTGGCGGCGGCGCGGACGGCGGCGGCGGCGGCGAGGACGGCGACGGGGAGTAGAGAGTGGCGGGGCTCGTGTGTGGAAGCCCTTTTTTTTAAAAAAAAAATCATGTATTTTTTTTAATCTTTGTACTTTTTTTTTAATGAAATGAATTAATTTTCCCGTAAATGTGTCGTAAATTTAATTCCGTAATTTAATCGTAATTTTAATTCCGTAAATATAGTATTTTTTGAATTATTTTATTGCGACTGGCCTAAATCTGATGCGGCAGGTGGATTTTTAGTGCTGCTGACGTGGCAGGGAGAGAGAGTGGCTGACCTATGGCTGGCCTAAAGCCACTGTGGATGCTCTAATACCGACCTATTTTATGAGATGAAAGTTTGAGCAAATGAAAACGTATTCTAACTCTGTTAGTATTTTAAACTTCGGGAGATTTTGAGCTTAGAACCTAACACTATCTCCAAGAGTACTGTAAAACCTAAAATGCAGAAGAAAAATACTTCCAACAGTACTGCAAAACCAATCCCATTATAGGTTTTTTAAGAAAAAATATCTATCTTTATGTTTGTACTAAAAGTATACCAAAAACACTTTTTGTAGTTTGAGTTATTGCATTTAAGTCCAAATCAATTCATATTTATTAAAATAGAAGAAGAGAAGGAAGAAAAATTAAAATATAGAGATTGAAAAACTTACTAAGTGAATATAGCGGCGTGCAGAAGAAGAGTGGTGAAATAATAACCTAATCTAATTTTTTTTAATATTTGATTAGTTATTAAATAGCGGGCTGGCCCATATTAGTATCATATTATTCAACATAAATGAAAAAAAAAATCTACTATTTTACTAATAAAGAGCCGTTATTTATTGCATTCCAGAATCTAATTTTATTAGATTGATTGATAACTTACGGTACATTTAAATGGTGCATGTAAATATATGGAATCAATTATTTTGTTAGTTAATTAAATACTATATGTAAATTAATATTATTCAAATCAAATATGCTATCAAATATAAAAAAAAATAGTTAAACATTAATAATTAACCATACGTAATATGGAAATTCTAAAATAGAGAAACCTAAGCCAAATACATAAAATAAAAAATAGAAGACTAATAATTAAAATTACAACAACTAATAAAACTTAATCTAATAATAAAACTCATATTATACTTATTTAATTTAATTTAAGATATTGAAAAAGTATCATGGGTTTAGTGTGTAATTTAGATAAAATATATAGGTATGATTGAAAGGTATAAAAAGTTAGTGCGTGAGGAATATTCTTTTGGGTTTGAGTTTAGTATAAATGGTTGGAGCAAAATCAATATTTAGTGACATTTAACTAAAATGGGTTTGAGTTTAGTGTAATGGTTGGAGATGCTCTAAGTCATGTTACTTCAACGGGAAAATCATGTTTTTCTAAAAAGACGGCAGCTGTCGCGATCTCGCCACCAAATCAACATATTCGGAGCAGCCTTCCATACTTTTCTTCGCCAACCTCTACCGCTTCTTCTCCCAATTCAACTGTCTCGTGATTCAAATATGGCAGGTAAAGTATGCCTTCTTTTTATAGACTAACGACCCTAGAGTTGATTCGACTTACGATCCGGGAAAGAATCAACAAAGAAAACCCGAAAATGAGCTAAAATATGCTCGACCCAAAAAGCTAATTAAATATTACTGTTTGCGATAATTAAGGAAAAGTACCTAACAAAATAATTGACTTATTAATAAAACAAAAGGCGTCAATGACGCATTAAATAGCCGTAGCAGTTCGGCTCCTTCGCCTTCCTCCGCGGACATGAGCTCCGGGCTTTCGCCACTGGTGTCGGCAATCTCCTCTCCTCTGTGTCATAGGACACCTGTTCGGCTGCTTGCTCTTCGACCACCAGTCGGCGTGCATCTTCGCTATGATTACGTGCAATGCACGTATCAGAACACTTGGCTCGTTTTGCATTTAGTGGACCATCAAGAAACAAGTTATACATCATCAGTAATCAATATAAGAAACTAAATCAGATCAATACATACAGATCAATCCATTATTCATTGAAGCTTTATACAAACATGCAGTCCCAGCAGCGAGAAGACCATAGCTCGATACAACTGATTCATACTCCTAAAGACAAAATGTCTGGCCATTGTAAATGTCATTCTACACTACTAATCTATTCAAGAATAAAGATAACCTTTAAGTCAACCGCAAAGTAGACCATAAATTACTCCACTATTTATTTATCCATAAAAAGGAACAAAAATTTTACCCATCCCAATTTGTTTGTTTGTCCAAAAGTCCATCAAATTAGAAAAAGTGCATCTTCACATTTTTAATAAGTAAAAAGTTAATCTTCACTAAAGAAGATAGAGACATAAGAAGCCATTAAGATTATTGATTGGTCAATCCAGCCAAAAAGTAATGCTTGATTAGTTAGAATCTTGCAAACAAAAAGCAATAATAATGGAAATAAAAAATTAAAAAAAAAAACCTTCAATGAGCTATCTATCATGGTTCGTCATTTTCTCACCTTTCGTAAGTGTAGTGTAAGCAAGTTCAGTTGCATTCGACTTTGTTTGCTTTATGGTTTTAGCCTCCAATCCTTGAAAATTGCAAGACCCTACCTCCACAGTTGACATAAATCTCGAATAGTGACACAATCCTGATTTGACGGTCTCATATGATGGACACATGAGATCCTTTTTCTGGGCTAATTCTAGCAGAAGACTTTTGTAGAAGCTCTTACCCTGATAGAATATCAAAATTACAAATAAAGATAAATAAATTTATGCATTACAAAGTTAGAATACTAGCCTCTTGAACAACATTAATGCTAGACAAACAATTTTTGCAGCAGTTTGTTCAGCTTCCTTTAACGTTGGGAAAAACTCTGGCGGTTCATATAATTTTCCATTAATGGAGACCTTTGACTTAAAACATAGAGCATGAGGGGGTCCTTCTGCTTCAAAAGTTTATACATGTAATCCAATACTTTCTTTTTGAGCATGTTGCTGCAATAGGTCCTTGTACATGTGCAATGTATCTGCGAAAGATTAAGAGCAAATTTACAAAACAACCCAGTAACATTGACAAAACAAAATAGAAATTGCTTAAACTTGAAGAACAATCCATGTGACAATTATATTTACAATAGATTCTAAGATGAATTCAGTGCACCCATTATCCCATTCTCATTGCTCAATTTCAACCTTACTATATGAACTTCATGCCTCAGCTCAGGTCAATGTTATCAATATTACAAGTAACAATTTACTCATTAGGATGTGATGTCCACAACAAATATCAAATGTGGGATTTATAATTTCAAAGAGAGAAAAACGATAGCAAAACAGGAAACATAAGAAACAACTAACAACATCAAGATTCAAATACACATCACACTTATCATATCCCGCAGCTTTTCAAATTCAAAATCCATAAAACAGATGACCATCAAAAGAAACCACTCGCAATTTATCAAAGGATATCATATCAAGTGAGAATTTGCACAAATTGTTTCAGAGAGAAATTTATATAAAAGTTCATATCAGGAGTAGGGCTAGCGATTTTTGGCACGACACGATAACACGACACAAATCCGCATTAAATTGATGGGTATGTGTCAAAGCTTATTGGCTTCGTGTCCTTATCGTGTCGACACGATAATGACATGAAAATTTCGTGTCGTGTTCGTGTTACACATTAAGAAATAATATTAATATATTATATATTTTTTTTAAATTTAAATTAGGTTTAGTCTAATGGAACACTTACTATTAATATAGTGATGTGTTCGTATTACACATTAAGAAATAATATTAGTATAGTGTCGTAATTGTGTCGTGTCATATATGTGTTGTTATCGTGTCGTGTTGACCCGAATTGGTTCATGTCGTTAATGGGTTCGTGTCGTGTTTGTGTCTGAAGCTAGCTGGTCGTATTCGTGTTCGTGTTTTGAGTTTTCTTAACGGGTCGTATTCGTGTTTATTTTTATCGTGTCGTGTCGTTATCGTGTCGACACAATAACGGCACAACACGCACAATTTGTCACCCCTAGTTTGGAGCGACGGAGGAGGAGGTGGCCATGAGTTTATCGAAAGCAACGCGGGCGGCGTTGTTCTTTGCGTCCTTAGAGGACTTGCAGTGAGCCGGCATGTGGAATACCTGTCCGTAAACAATGACGGGCGGTGAAGTGCGGCATATGATCTTGCCCTTCTTTGGCCAGGGTGTAGGCCGACAAGCTCCAAGCTCCATCTCCGTGCTAACTACCTATTTTTGCCCAATTAACGTAACCGTCTCTTTCTTAGAGAAAGCTGTAATTAGGGATGTCAATCGGACCAGCCCACCGGGTTTCGGGCCAACCATATTCGAGTTGCGGGTCAATCTGGTGCGGGCTAATCGGGCTGTGATTTTTTCGAGTTATAAAAGTTCAACCCTAACCCTAAAAGCTCAGGTTTCGGGCTAGCCAGCGGGCTAATCGGGTTTCTACCGATAAAATTAACATGCGTTCAATCCAATAAATAATGGAAAAAATTAGTTATATTTATAAAATGTAAAATATTTAATTATGACAAATTTGAGATATATGCTTAAATTCAAACATAAACATGATCAAACACTAATATTTCAGATTTATGCAAAATAAAACATAAACATCAAGAAATAATTTAAATAACCCTATAAATTTGGCGGGCTATTTGGACCGGCCTACGAGTTACAGGCTACATTGACATCCCTAGCTGTAATATATCAAAAACTTACAAATGGGCTGAATTTTAGGTTAAATTTAACTCATAGCCTAATTCAATGATAAAGAAAATTCCAAAAAACATACTTTGTAAAGCCCAATCTTAGAGATATTTATATCATCATATATACATTCAAAACGAACACTGATTTAAATTAAGCTTAACAACTTAACTGATTTATATCAGTTCTAATATATTACGCATGCCTTATTTAAATTCAGAACCGCCCACTCAGTAAACAAAGACATCGATTCTCACCCCTTCCTACTTTCAATTCCTATTCTGACATCAATCAATTCCTATAAACGCAGATGGGTTTGGGTTGTGCGTTGAAATTTTTGGGTATAAAGCGATCTTTTTCGATTTCAGATGAAATTGTGAGGCATATAGCCTTTATTGCTGCCATCTTCGCTTTATTTTACAGACCTTATTAAATCATCTTCCAACAACTTCATTGCATTCTTCTTCCAAAGATTTAGCATATCTATTGAAATGACTTCTTCCATTTCGCCATCCAATGATGTTTACAAAGATAAAAAGAGAAAGAGAGAGGATAGTGTTGAGAGAGAGGATAGAGTTGAGAGAGAGGATAGAGTTGAGAGAATTGTGGAGAGGCATAAGAGAAGAAGAGCAGAATCTTCGACTAAAGGTCAGTTTGGCTAACTTTGTGAAATTTTTCAGCCATTCACCTACGACTAAAGTTCAGCTCTTTGAGAAGAAGAGCAATATTTCTCAGTTTCGTTGTTTATTGGCTAACTTTTGCAAAATGTTACTATGTGTGTATACATTTCATCTGGTGCAGATTTAGGAGATATGTGTTGGCTTTTCAATATCCAAGCTGTGAAATTACTTATGCAATTTTTTTATGAGATGATCAATGAAAAAAAAGAAGCAGGTTATCTCCACAAAATAAAATTTGAAGTGAAAGAATGGGAGAAAATTACAGCAAAATACAATGATACACTGAAGCAATTGGGAGCTTGCAAACATAATTTCACTTGTAGTCAACTTAGAACAAAATTAACTCTCATGAAGAGTTGGAAGTGTTCCGATTTGGTAAGTTCTTAATTTTTAAGTTATGACCTTCGTGATAGTTTCTAAATCTTGTTCTGCAACTTGATAAGATAACTATTATGGTAACGGATTCAGAGTTATGGACCAAATGGGAGGCTTGCCGGGAGAGTACTGATTTTTCAAGAGCTCCAAGCTCTTCAAACCAGTCACAACCTGAAATTGCATCTGCCCGAATGGGAATTGATAAGGATGCTGAAAAGCACCTGAAAGGCTTCAAATTGACTGGTCATGTGTTCCGTGCAGGATACAAACTCTTCAAAGAGGATCCTACTATTACTCAACTTTTAAATATTGTGCCAGCAAAAGAGAGAAAAAATGTTTTTTATATGCACCTGGCAGAGGCTCACATGGAGGAAATGGAGTTTGATAATGCTACGAGAGCTAAAGCTTTGAATATGGTGTCTAACTGTCCCATTGAAGCCGAAGCATTCATGAGATGTCGCTTCGTCGTAGATAGGCGCGAATACATTATGAAAAGGTTGTATGAGTTATATCATCCCTCCACTTAATTTCCCTCTACTTAATTTAGTCGAACAAATGTCTGTACTATCGAACTTTCTTATCGGATATCGGTTGTCTGAATAATGAGAACTTTGTCTGAATATTATCGGATGTCTGACTCTTATCCTAAATTGTTTAGATATAGATTCAAGTTCTGAATGTTAGGTTTATTATTTGTTTTCAAATGTGAAAGATGAATGATGCTCACTGTGAATAACTACAAATTTGTTGTAGAATAGGTGGCTTGTGATTCCGATAAACAGGTAGTATACATGTAGTATACCGTTGATGGCTTGTGAATCCGATAAAAAGGTAGCTACCTATTTATCGGGATCAAAATCCATCAACGGTATGCTACCTATTTATCGGGATCACAAGCCATCAACAGTATGCTACCTGTTTATCGGGAACTGTTGATCTGGGTCAAACTACCTTTTCTTAATACTTCAACTTTTGGGCGTTTTGTTTAAACTGAGAATGCCTCACTTACCGACCAGAAAATCAATGAGCTAGTGGCTGAGCAGCAAAAAAATGATGTCAAGATGGCTCATGAAAAATCGATACTGCTGAAGCAGGATGTAATGAATGCGGAGAAGCAAAAACATTCCATCTTGAAGTCCCTTGAGAAGCAGGATGTTTTTGCTACCTATTGATTTGGTGTTAATATTTGGTGTTAACATGACTTCTATTTGTATATAACATTGATGTTATATTTAGTTAACATAATCTGTATTCGTAGTTAATATATATAATCTTCACACTTGTATACGTTGGAAATAAATCCAAAAGTTAATAGGTTAGTGGGTAAATAGAAATGAATATCATCAGTGGGTAGTTAATCATGAAAAAAATGAAGAGTCATAGTATTAATATTTCATTTAGGTTACATAACACGGTATTAAATTTAATAATATAGTAAATATATTAGAAAAATCTCTTTATATTATTAGTAGCATTCATATAATTATTGCCAAAACTCCCCTTTTATAGATAAAGAGGAATGGAATCAACATGTTGACAATGTAAGAAACTTACTGTTTCAACTTTCAACCAATAAAACAATTCTCTAGTTGTTTAACATAATTTTCAGTTAACAATAGCGATCCATCAGTATGTTTAAAACAGATAACTACGCAGGATTAGCAAACACTATATTTGTAAATTCAACTTCTTCCCGCTTCCCTATAAAAAGATAATTGAAGAGTCTCCTTGATTCCTAAAGAAATTAGTCAATATATAACACGCATCATTCATAAAAAAGAGTTCATTTTATCACTCTTTAAGAATGATAAAATACATATGCTTTTACCAACACCGTACACAAAAAATTATATACATATTTTGATTAGAAATTGGCCAAAAATATGCATATGCTTTCTCCCCTAAATGATTTCGGTTCCAGACGCTGTACCCAAACATATACACAACCAACCATCCATTCACGAAAAGACGATAGAGGGGTTGGAGCAGACCACCAGTAGCAAGAAGACGGAGGTGAGGAGGATCGACCAGACAATGACGAAGGGGTACAATTGACCTTTAAGGAAGGGGTACAAGTGGACGATTACCAAGATGGCAAAGAAGAACGGGCCCCACGACTGGTGCCCGATGTTGATGGCGTTCGAGATGCTGGCCACGATTCTGACGATGTTGAACATGAGGATCGTGGCCGGGGAGATAAGGAGGGTCGTCCACTTGAACACGTAGAGCTCTGCGAAGTCGTCATCCTCATCGGACACCTTCGACGGATTCGTGAAGATGATGTCGATCCCGGTCAGCACCTTCATGAGACATTGGAAGACGGCGAAGAGATGCACGGACGTCCCGCCGATCACCCAAAACTGCTTGTTCCTCCACCAGTCCTCGATGCTGATGTCGCTCCACCTCATCTCGAATATGCTTGTGGCATAAATCGAGATGAAGAGGAGAATAAACCACATGTTATCAAAGTTGCTTATCTGCACTAGCATATCAGTTTGGAGTTAGATATTCGATATTCATCCCCACGAGACGAGAAGACCGATCAAAATCGTGTTCGTTACTACCTCGGGAATGATAAATTTGTTGGTAAGAAGACATATAGCGGGAAGAACACTGTAAACGACCAATGGGATCGAGGTGAGCGGGTACACGATGTTGTTGATATACGCGAGTCTCTGCAAGAGCAACAGTTTCCCGTTGTAGCCATACCATATAGGGCAATGCCTACTAAGCATAATCTAGATGGAGCTCATAGCCCAACAAAGAACCTGGTTAAGACGATCTGAAAGATTTATAGGAGTCGCACACTTGAATGCCGGGAGAGGAGGCATGCAGTAGATGGAAATCCATCCGCGCGCGTGCATCTTAAACCCGGTCAAAATATCTTTTGTGACGGAACCATAGATACACCCGATCTGAAGCGAAAAAATTAGGCTTGACCAAGTTAATACCTCAACTTCCAAAAAAATAACATAGATTGGGCTTTTAAAACACAAAAAAGTGAAACAGTATACCTCTTTACCCTATTTGGTTTTATCCTCATATTCACAACTTATCACGTGATAAGCTTCTTCCATAAGAAAATCAATATTCGTCTCCGGCGGTATGCCTCCCATAATAATTGTAGGTCTGCTTAGTCGGTCGGTTATTACCAGCCGATTGTGGAACTGGATTTGGAACCGTTTAAGGTTCGGTTCCTATAATAATTGTGGTCGTTTAGTATAAGAATCGAATGACCTATGGGGTTATTGTGAAGAAAATTTAAAATGCATTGAATCGGTTTTAGGACTTGTGATAACTGAAAAATTCGGTTTGATTATCGGATAACCGAGAGTTCCGAATAGCTTAATTATCAGCCCTATGTACGTACGTGTACGACCTGTGAATGTTTGTAGTACTTATATTTTGATTGAATAGACGGTTAAGATTGAATTTCACGCTGAATAATATGTCTTGTTGTATATAATTCATTTTTATGATAATATATTTCACATAGGACAATAATATCGACCTTATTCGTGACCTAAATCAAAAGGGTTTTAGGTTTTAACTGTGGAGTAGTATTTTCTGTAGAAAGGAGAACTTAGAAATTGAAAATTATAGGGCTTAAAAGGGCCCAAAGTAAAACTTAGTAAAACGGCCCAAGCTATAATATGTAGTACAGTAGTATTTATTACATTTTGTTCTTAGTTTAATTTATTTTACTTTTCAATGAACAGGATTTATATATACTATTTGCTCCTTCCTAATTTTAGACTTGATTCATTCATTGAAAAATAAAAAGAGCTTCTAATATTTTGATCGCTTTCTCAATAATGTCATAATTTGTTAAAAGATTATGGTTTGATTTTCATGCTACTTGGTTAATGGTTAAATTTTTTGAATCTAAACTCTTGAATATCACGTTGAAATTTTATGTGAAAGATATGTTATCTAGTTGTGTGAGTGTCTCACGCAATGAAAGTGACAAGCAAAATTTAAATGCCGTAAATATATATTGAGACACTGCTATAAAATTGGTAATGAATTAAATTAATTAATAAATATTTTGAATCTTTACATAAGATAAATACTTCCTTCATCCCAAATTATCAATGCGTTTGATTTCGCCTTAATAAGTCAAGCAAAAAGATTATAAAGCAGGTGAGTCAATAACCGTTAAAAATATAGGAGAATAAAGTAAGAGAGATTAATGGAGTTAAATTTTTGCTAAAATAAAAAATCATTCATTTTGCTAGGGGATGCTAGAAAAGGATTACGGATTGAATAATTTGGAGCGAGGGCAGTATTTTATATCTTCAACTTTCAAAGAAAGATTACGAGTATTGTTTTGTACCCTAAATTTTACATATATTAGAAAATATTTAAGTGATTTTTAAAAAAATCTCTAATATTTAGCGGAAAGTGTCTCCAACTTCGAAGAAAAACAAAAAGTCGGGACAAAGAAAATAATATTCTCTTCGTCCAATTATAATTGAAGCATTTAATAGTAGTGTTTAATAAGTTGATTAAAGAGTTAAATAAAGAAAATAAAACAAATAATTGAAAAGAGAATAAAAGTATAAATAAATAAAATAAATGTTAGTAAGATAGTGTAGACATTAAATTAAGAGAGTATTAATCATGTGTATTTTTTTTCATGGAGGAGAGGAAATGAAAACGTTATTAATCTTTTATTTCAAACTAGGGTGATTTTGAGCTTGGAACCTAAGTCGCGTTACTACCACTGGAAAAATCGTGTTTTGGCAGCTGTCGCGATCTCCAGCTTCGCCACCTAATCAGCATATTCGCAGCAGCCTTCCATAGTTTTCTTCGCCAACCTCTACCGCTTCTTCTCCCAAATTCAACTGTCTCGCGATTCAAATATGGCTGGTAAAGTGTTCCTCTTTTTCTTACTATTCATACACTACGCGGTTGTATTTAATTAATTTTTCCAGTATTTTTCTTGTGTATTCGATTTCGAAGCTCTACTTTTCTAAGCTTTTATCATCCGCTGTGGTGTGCTAGGATGTGTTGATTTGTGCGTCGTAGTTGTGATGGATGAATTGGAAATGCAATGAGTTAATTCATTCTTGTTTTTTTGATAATGAGGTAGTTTTTAACTGTCTAAATTATTAGTTTAAACTGTAGTTAAGCTTTGCGGATCTATAATTATCAACGATTTAATGAGAGCTCTTGTATTTGCGATCGCTCGGAGGGGTTTTAACATGTAAATTATCATTCCTGTTCACTTGGTAACTGGCATAAATCAAAATATTTGTGGATGTAATGATGTACTATTAAGATTCTTGATTTTATAATTAGGAGAAAGCTAGATGCTTAAGTGGTTAGTACGTAACAGAAAGGTTCCGGTGGAAACCGTGGAATTTTAATACTTTGAGGAAGTTAATTTGAATATTTCCACCTCGTTCCTTCTTCGCCGAAGGCATGAAGGTGGAAGGACTACAAGAAGTTTAATGTGCTGGTGAAATTTTGAACAACATTTAAACTCCGAGGCAGAAAGCAACATCTCGCCCAAGACTTCATGGAGATTGTGATTTTTTATTAAAAGCTCTTATCCATAACAACCTTAATAATAGTGCAAAATTTTCAATTTTCATGCAGCAATGTCAGGGAAGATTGTCCAACATGTTCTGGTAGCACAATGCTGCCAGCAGGATAGGCATTTAAGCACCCAATACCGAAAGGATTGTTGTACCCCTTATAGAAAAAACTTGCTTCCCTACCTAAGTGGAAAGCTGGCGTGGAATGACATCCCCACCAAGAAATTGTCCACATTCTCGAATTTAAACCGAGCAATTGTTTACTGCAATGGTCTGTACTAGATTCTCATTGTTTCTGGTTGCTTTCACTCTCACCCTACCTGGGTCCGACCTTTAGAATGTTTTGATTGATCTAACCTTTTCGTTGTGCATATCTATCTGATTTTCTTTTTGTTGGTGTTTTAAAACTTATTTATATAATTTATCACTTTGGTTATATTGTCTTTACTCTTCTCGCAGCGGCCTCATCTGCCACTATCATACATTCTGTTGACAAAAGTGCATTTCTCAAGCTTCAAAATGGCAGGTCAGTATAAAGTGCGATTCAATTTCCTTATTCATATGACTGGATAGGTTCGTGGGTTAATAAGACTGTCATTTGTCAACTATGAATATCTGTGTGAAGCAGGAATTTAATTACTGGGAGTGAGTCAGGAAATTTCTTTCTTAAACATGCAAATCTCTATCAAATGGTCTCAAGAATGTTTACTGACCCCAGATGTAAAATCAGCTGACGAGCTCTTAGATTCAACCTTTTTAGTGCACAGTTTCCCACATGATATCTCTCTTTCTTGGGACTTCCTTCTCTTTGGTCACTTTGATACATAAGAGGCTGATGATCATTCCGCTTTACTATACTGAAGCTGGAAACGGAAGAAAATTCATTTTTGTTTCTTTCAAATACTATTTTTCTCTTCTGTTGAAATCAGAAACCTAGATTAATGTGCATTGCAATTCTATTGTTTCTAAATAAGCGGAAACTTTTTAGTCAACCTTTATATATATTGAAGACCGTTCCTCATAAGAATCGATTGTTAAAGATTATTCTTGCTATGTATAGTATGATGCATTTTCTTTGGTAGGATCCTCGAAACCTGTTTGTCTCTGTTGAAAACCCATGTGTATTTTGTGTGTTGATCGATCAATGCTTGGGATGGTTTTGCTGCTCATTATGTTTTATTATGGTATTAAATGTTTTTTCTTTATGTTCTTTAGTTTGTCTGGTATTTAGATGATACTCCACTTCGGACCACTTCACATCTTCCTTCTGATACATTTTCTTGTCACCGTTCATGGAACAGTGATATTCGAGGTGTTGCTGTGGATGGTGTTGAAGGAGAACCTGTTAGCCTCACAGAACCAGTTACAGAAGCAATTGCAGCTGCTTTTGCAGCATGGTTGTTAGATAGAAAGAAACCTGATTCATCTACACGGTTGAAAGTCTCTATAGGACATGATTCACGAATATCTGCTCAGAAGATGCAGGTATCAGTTATACGGGCTTTAGGTTGTATTTGTACAATCCGGTTCGTGTTATGGTTTTATGCATGGTTTTCCAGCTTCTAAGTTTTTCCTAAGGTCAATTTATTATGATTATCTTTTTCAGTGTTACTGAATGGCTAAGATTGCCTAAGGTTAAATTCTGGTTAAATTACAGGATGCAGTATCTCGAGGTCTAGCTGGCGGAGGTGTTGATGTTATCCAGTATGGGTGCGTTAAGATTTCTATCTTAACTTGCGATGGATAGACAGTTTCTTTATCAATTAGCGAGAATTTCTTCCAGTGTAGCTAATCTGGTTATATCTTAGTTGTTCTGCCAACTGTAACAACTGCTACTTTCCATTATCATAATTCCCAGATTACTGAATAAACATTTGTGTAATTGAAAGATGATTATCCTGAATGGAGATGATTTTGTAGATTCCAACCATGGTATTCTTGTGTAGATTAGCATCCACACCAGCAATGTTCAATAGCACTCTCACTAAAAATGAAGATTTCTTGTGTCCAGCAGATGGATCTATAATGATAACAGGTTTAATCTCTTAACTCTTCCCTACCTCTGTTTAGTCTGTTTGCCCTAGAAGGCTGGATTTCATACTTACCAGATAGAACCTTTTGTGATTCTTACGTCTTTTCTTGTAACAGCAAGCCATCTTCCTTACAACCGCAATGGGTTTAAGTTCTTCACTAGTGCTGGTGGGCTCGGGAAAGTGGATATCAAAGACATATTGGAACGTGCTGCTGATATCTACAAAAACTTCACTGATGAAGGTCTCAGGGAAGCTGAAAAAAGAGCAGCACAATCTGTTAAAAGAGTAGACTACATGACTGTTTATACATCTGATCTGGTTGCAGCAGTTCGCAAA
Source organism: Salvia hispanica (assembly GCF_023119035.1). Lineage (NCBI taxonomy): Eukaryota > Viridiplantae > Streptophyta > Magnoliopsida > Lamiales > Lamiaceae > Salvia > Salvia hispanica. The sequence continues at coordinate 39,256,451 of NC_062967.1, forward strand.
GCTGCAGGGAATATAGGTGTGCCTTCAAATATGCATCTATATGACCACTTCATTTTAGATGGATGGAAAATTCAGTTCACTTCCATCGCAACAGAGGACTAGTCCCATATTTGATCTGATTCGATGTCTTAATCTAAACTCGTTCTATAGGAAAATTTATGCAATAATTGTAACCTGTTCAATCCGCTTTTTTAGTTAAGTACTCATCTATTAGTTGTATGGTCAACCTTTCTCACCGTTCTTACTTTTCTGACTTCCAGAGAAGCCACTGGAGGGTTTCCATATAGTTGTTGATGCTGGAAATGGAGCTGGAGGATTTTTTGCTGTGAGTTTGAACGTTAAACGTGTTTTTACTTCAGAAATTTTTCCTCCTCAAGTTAAAGGAATTCAAACATAAGGTCAAATGATAACAAAAACTGTCAATCGTGGTAACATCTCATGGATGCACATTGCTGATACTCGTATCGGAAAGTAGTATTCATAAAAGGTGTTGATCTCCTTGCAAGTTCTTAAAGATTTTAACTTGACAAATAGTGCTTCAATTTCTATGCTTCAGACAAAAATGTTTTTTTACTTCAAAAAATGTGAAGATCAAGCAGGAATTGATTGTGCTAGAGAATCCATATCTTTCCAATCTATCATGGATATGATTTTGAGCAGGATCAGCATGAACATATAAAGAGCCTTTTATATAGACATGCTAAGAATATTAGTATCCCACATCAGTGGTGTGACATAGTCTATGTTGAGTAAATGAAATACACCCACTGCTCTTCTCTACTATGTCTATATACTTCTCCACATATATCTATATTTTATTGTTCTACAAGATATATGAAAATATATAGAATATGCTATTTTTAGAAAAGGACCTAAAGGTATCATGGTATGTCCTCATCTTTAAATGCAACTTCCTGATTGAATATCTTAGAGTAACTTAGCTAATGACTGAGTTACATTTATGGTTTATCAGGAAAAGGTGCTCCAGCCTCTGGGTGCTATTACTACTGGAAGTCAATTCCTAGAGCCAAATGGTAAGGAATCTGGAAGATTCTTGTATGGCGCTTACGGTGTTACAACATCTTGGCTCTGAATAACAAACTGTCTTTTTCAGGATATTTTCCTAATCATATCCCGAACCCAGAAGATAAGGATGCAATGAAAGCTATCACCAAGGCTGTATTGGACAACAAAGCAGACTTGGGCATCATCTTTGATACTGATGTTGACAGGTAGCAGTTTGGTGGATTTTCTTATTTCTTTGTACATCAGATGGAAGGTCTTTATATGATAAACATTGTTCTGTGGTTTTGTTAGATCTGCTGCTGTGGACTCCAGTGGCCGTGAGTTAAACCGGAACCGTTTAATAGCCCTTATGTCTGCTATTGTCTTAGAGGAAGTACGGTGTCATCTTTATCATATTCAATCATTAGTACACTGTGTAATGCCCTAACCTGACATAATTCCATCATGTTTATTTAACTAGCATCCTGGGACTACAATTGTCACTGACAGTGTGACATCAGATGGATTGACTACATTCATCGAAAAGAAGCTCGGTAAGATAATTGTTACTATTGTTTTTGTGTTTTTACTATCACTATACTTATCACCAAACCATATTGACAGGCGGAAGGCACCATAGATTCAAAAGAGGCTACAAAAATGTTATTGATGAAGCTATTCGTTTGGTATGCTCATTTCATAGTATGTTGCATTATAGAGTTCAATAATTGTTTGTGCTATAATCTGAATTCGTGGCTGTTAGACAAACCAAAATTTCAGCATCATGTGACTTCTTGCCTTCTTGGGGAAATGCTTGATGCATTTTGTCGTTTTATATATAAGGAGTTATTCAAAGCACATAATTTTACCCATGAAGCTATTTACAATTTTCTTAAGTGACATTTTTCTTTGTTGATGTCTGTAATGAGATCATCTTGCCATTTAGTCTAGATCCTCAGGCACAGCGAGAAGAAAATGATATTGCCAGCTCAATGAATAGTTGTTATTTTTCGCTTACAGGAGGATTTCTTCTACTATTGTTAGTTCTGTTTTTTTGATATTTTTGTCATTCTTCAATCCTGACTTGTAAAAAAGCTGTATGTTGGTTGAATAATGACAGAATTCCGTTGGAGAAGAATCACATTTAGCTATTGAAACCAGTGGCCATGGAGCACTGAAGGAGAATCATTGGCTTGATGACGGAGCATATCTCATGGTAGTACTCTATTGTTAAAATTTAATTTATACTACTAGATTTTCTCTTTGTTCTTTTTTGTGTCAGCATTTCAAGCCTATACACTTTATTCAATAATGTTTATTGCTCTATGCTTATATACTTAAATAACCTGTAGGTCAAACTCTTAAACAAACTCGCGTCTGCCAAGGCTTCTGGAGTGGGTAAAGGCAGCAAGGTTCTGACAGACATGGTAGATGGCCTACAGGAACCAGCTTTTTCTGTTGAACTAAGACTTAAAATTAACCAAGATCACGAAGATCTTAAAGGAGGGTGAGCTTTTCTAAACCTTGCAGACTAATACTGTAATTGGACGTCACAGAATACTCATTTAGTTGTTACTTTTAGATCATTCCGTGCTTATGGAGAGGCCGTGCTACAAAATTTGGAGAACATCATTGCTTCAGATCCAAAACTTCAGAAAGCCCCGGTTAACTATGAAGGAGTAAGTTGTAATTAGTGCTCTAACAAACCAAAAAAGTTCAATCTGGAAGCTCTGATTTCACAATTTACCTGTTATGCAACACATGTTGGGATATTAAATGTTGTCTACATTGCTCAATCCATTTTACACAGATCAAAATATCATGCCAAGTGTTTCATATGTCCCGAACACCAGAAGGTCTCTGTGGTTATGTTGATATAAGTCCCTTGGCATGAAGCACATTGAAATTTTTGTTAGGATATCCTCAAAGAATTTACTTTCATTTAATTCATGAGCTGACTTCCATTATCCTTACAAATAGGTGAGGGTTTCCGGCTATGGTGGATGGTTCCTTTTGAGACTCTCACTTCATGACCCGGTGCTGCCCCTTAATATCGAGGTGATAATAGTTTATCTATTCGAAAAACCATATTAATATTTTGCAATAAACTGATTGGTCGTGCGGATTCTGCAGGCACCAAGCAACGAAGATGCCATCAAGCTTGGTCTAGCTGTTCATTCTGCTGTGAGAGAGTTTACAGCTCTTGATACATCTGCTTTGAACAAATTTGTGCATATATAGTCGAAGATGAAAAAAATTGTCCAAATATAGTCGAAGATAATCCTAGTTGACGTTCAGAGAGCATTCACAACTGCAACAATCGGCCTTCTTCGACATGCCAAACAGTGTTTTTGAAACCGATTCCCTCATTTCTCCGAGTTGTTTTTGAAATAGATTGCCTCCGTTCTCCGAGTGTTGTAATTTATGTTGCAATGCAGTACAGTAATAATTTTCACTGTCATCAGGCCTTGCTATAAACACTGGCTCAAAATGGAAAATAAATGAAATAAAGATGTTCATGTTCTTAATTAACTTACTATATAGCCTTGATCTTTACTTTTTACCATTTTGTAATGTTTGATTTTGGCAGTGAATAGAAAACTCAAATACTTTCATAAACATATGACAGTGTAATTGTGTCACAAAACAACATAGCATACAAAAATAATTACATTCGATTTTCTGCATGTTGAAATTGATGTAATCTATTCAGCAGTTACATTGATCATTTCGAGTATTTTTCTGCTTCCTAACTAAACCTCAGCTGTCTGTGGAATTGAGGAGCTTCATCATGAAGTTGAATTCCATCTCCGGCGACGTCCTAGGCTGTGGCCAGTTTGCTCCAGCCGGCACCTCAATGCATCTGAAGCCTCTGCTCAAGTAGAGCTTAGTGGCTCCAGGGTTGGTAAGGTCAGAATGCAACGCGATGGCACGGCATCCCCAAGATTTAGCCTTTGCCTCTGCTTTAGCAACCAATGTCTTTGCTATTCCCTTTCTCCGATATCTTTCTCGGACAGCAACGTTCGATACATACGCAATACCTGTCCTGGCAGTGATAACAAACACATATATCAAGCCTCAGATGTATTTGGTTGAATTCAAATTCAAGACATAATGAGAAGTGAGAACGGGCATACCTTCTTTGTCGATGGGGCCCTTTTCGTGGAAGGAAATCGGCCACCGTATCTACTGTCAAGATCCCAGCTACATAACCTTTGCATAGACTGAGTTTTCCATCAAAACTTCCAATCCTGAGACCGTCACTCCCTAAAAAGTACGGAACTTCCTCGGAAGAAGTTCTGGTCACAGCAACTAGGCAAGTTCTCTGGCAGCCCTTCGGCAGCGAGAGTCCAAAGAGCATCCCAATTAGCCTGTCGATTCTCAGTACAAAATCTAGAGGGAATGAGAATTCAGGGAAGAAAGAGCTGCAGTGTGTCTCGGCTACTTCCCAGCAGTCCTCTATCCTCGCCTCACGAACAACAATCTCGGGAGAGACTGTGGGGAATAATTCAGCCACTTGACTGGCTCTACAAGAACCTATGATATTAAGCAGCATGATAAGAATATGCAGAAACACAATTCATGATGATGGAAAATAAGCTTATCCCAACAGTCTAAGAATTCCTAGCTCGGAGTCCACAATATCAAAATAATTATCTCATCGTATCTGCAAAATATTTGGTTGCACAGCATTTGTTCACATCCATCAGCATCACTGCATCATCATAGGATGGACACAAAGTCAATGCCAGGCGTCTTTCTTGTGTACTGATATAATAAAGATCTACGAATCTGATAACATAGAACACTCTTTTTCAATTTCTCACCCAACTACCCCAACAACCAAGAGACATTCATATCGTAGGCAGGAAGCACAAATAGTAGGAATCCTAATCCCAAAATACTGATAATGCCCCTACCCGTTCGTCCTCAATTTGCAGATAATCAGTTTCATGCCCGTTCAGGAAAGATAATGCTATACTCAGGACCTAGACTCCAAACTATGACGGATGAATTCGGCTAAAGTTCGCTTAGTGAAGGAAAGTTTTGAGCCTTGACGACAATGTACCTGTTAATGATGGCATGGACTTGTCTATATCTCTAGTAAAGGGTGTTAGAACTTGCACTGATCGTTCCAAGTTTAAATATGGTGTACCTTGAACAACAAGACAAGTCCTAAATAATCCTAAATGGAGAATCCTCGTAAAGGAGGAAGTTGGAGCTTTGGAATGATGGGACTAGGGAGACCTCTTATATTCCTAATGGAAAGAAACCAGTTGGGTGTAAATGGGTTCTCACAATTAACCCTAGGCTGATGGAAATATTAATAAGCTCAATGTAACACTGAGTACTAATCAGTTCCAATCTCGCCATGTAGCTAAGGGTTCTAGTCAATCCTATAGCAAAAAAAACTATGAGAGACATTAGCTTTTGTTGCCCCTCTCAATCTCATCAATCTCCTAATCCCCCTTGCAGCCAACAACAACTGGCCACTGCATCAATTGCACGTCAAGCAAGATTTTCTAGATAAAAACTAAGAAAAACAGAATGTGTTGGGATTCCACTAAAACTCATCCAACTTTTACTTCATCTATAAGTTAAAGAAATCCTTGTATCAGTATGATTCTAAACAATCCTCTCGTGCATGGCCTGAAAATTTCTGCAAACACTAGTACGGTATGATATATCAAAATTGAGTTCCTAATAGTTGTGTTGATACCTTCAAACCACCTACTTGCCTCCAACAACAAATACTAGCACGAAAGAGCCAAATTATACCGGAGTTGGAGTAAAAGACTCAAAGAGAGAGTTCGATTCAAGCCTTCAACTATGGTAGGCATACCCTCATACTAGCAACAAAAAGAGTTCAAAGCATGATATGCAATTATGCATATGATTATAAACTAATAACATAGAAATGGCCATCTTTAAATATCCATGAATCATCAGCCCACTTATTGTCCATGGCTCCACTCCATCTTAGCCTTAATTGTGGTTTATCATTACCCTGAGTTTCCCTACTGTTTATAATTATGTGGCTTCAACTTAGTAAAGGTCAACACCATCAGACATCAAGCTTATACACAACTGATTGGCTCAAATCTCTTCAAATTATAGCATCATCAAACACACAAAAATGGAACATGAAATAAAAGGGTAAATTATGTTCATACCTATTGAGAGCTGAGGTGAACAAGATAATCCAGATTTGGAAACGTGACAATGAGACAAATTGGGGGTACAAGAGAAAGGTTGATGCTTGAGATTCTTGATTTGGTCAGTGGCACTGAGATTAAGGAAGCTCCCTCCCAAACAAATCGTCTGTGTCTGCATATCTCTGACCCTTCTCTCTAGGTGGAGATGGAGAGACAAGAGAAGGTATCAAAAATTCTACCTTTTCTCGATTTTGGGACTCCCAAATTTATTTGGGATCTGAGATGCTCTCTCTCTCTCTCAAGAAACCATGGGAGAAAGGGTAGTTAAAGAAATGAAGGAAAGACAAGCAAACAGACAAGTGATGATGAGTTCCACGTAAGTCTGGATCTCCCCTCTTTTATCTAATTACAATTCAGCGGCGATCAAATGCTAAGAAATTCTACCGTTTCACAGAATAGTCATCATTTGAAAGAAAAAGAAATCCAAAATTCATCAAAGTAGAGTCATCAGTGAGTGAAAGAACAAAAGTTGAGTCTTTTTCATGAGAAACTCTATTTGTTTTCAATTTTCATTAATATCTCGGTTAATTAGGCAACCTAACTAAAATTGCAGATTGCACTTTCTAGATTGTATTGGAAAGAAATAGGCTAATTTCTTTTGTTGAAAAAACAAAAGCAATCCTCAAATTTCATCATTATTTTGAATCCATCTGATGAAATAAAATAAAATAAAATTATTTGTGGTTATATAATAGCGTTCTGTCGTATAGGAAAATGATTATCATTTTATATCGACAACAACATAATACTCCCTCCGTCCACGAATAGGAATCCCATTTTTTCATTTTAATTCGGTTCTCTCAATCGAAGGAAGGGGATGCAGCCTTGATCATACACAGCACATCCATATCCCATTTCATCTTTGACTTGAACATGGATTATTGGAACAATTTGGTAACATGGAGTATATCTAATGTAACATGGATTATTGGAACAATTTAGTAACATTAATATATCTAATGTAACTACTTAATAGCCACAAAGAAAAGGTTCGTTTCTGCATACTGCTAATTTAAGTCTCCTAAGACAACAGACAAACAGAGCATGTACTCTCAACATCGCTCAGACAAATTGAGAAGTTTTAACTCTTAGAATCAGAAGATTTCTCCCCACAACAGAATAAGTAAAATCAAAAAGAGAAACGGGCAAAAAAATTAAATAAAAAAAAAAAGAGATTCCAAAACCTAGATAACCCTTACTGAATGAAGCTGGCCATTCCAATATCATATCTTCAGATCTTCCAAGCCTTCAATTTTGGCCTCAACTGGCTCCTGCTGCTTGTCCTGTTCAGCAGATGCCGTCTCTTCAACTGATGTGAGAGCTTCGGTTGTGGGTAGGTCACCTTGAACTGTCGGAGCTTCAGAAATTGGTGCTAGTGGAGCAGGCTTTGTATAATCAAAAGGGTCCTCAACTAGAAAAGGGAGCTTGGAGAATGGTGAATCGTCTAGCGTACCTTGTACAGCTTTAGAGAATAGTGGCTCCTCTACTTGAGGTGTAATGGGTCTGGGGATCCGAGGATCCTCTACTTTAACAGATGGATGCACCATGGAAGACACCTCATCCACCCGAACTGGAGCAGCAAATACAGGAACAGCTTGTCTAATAGACACGGGTGGTGCCATGTGTAAGGACTGCGGTGAAGGAAGGGGTGGTGCAGAGAATACAGGAATCATATTCCGAATTGTCACTGGTGGTGCGATCCTACTGTGTGGGTTGCAGTGCCCGACTGGAATATAGGGTGCTGCTCCTACTGCGGGAAACTTCTGAGGTCGGGGTTTGAAGATATCCGCCAACGATGACTGACTTTCATTTGGAACTGTAACCATTGGCTGGCTTGTTGGCCTGACATTCATTTGGAATGTGGGGTTGTTGTTCAAGGCTGGATTAGGCCTGTTGCGTTGAGCAGTTTTCGGGCATATCAAGGGAAGGATTTTTGATGTTGTAATTGGAGACTGCGGTGTACTCAATGGCCTTAGGTTTAGTGTAGGAAATTTTATTGGAAAAGATGTTCTTGCCAATCTAGCCTTTATTAGATACTTCTGCAGCGCACGAGCAACCGTCACATGCTCCTGCTCATCCTTATGGGACCTTTCATAAGGAAGCTCGGTTTGTTGGACTACTGGAAAGACAATGGAGCACAAAACTTATTAGCAATTAGATTATTGACACATAAAACATGCTCACAAATTCAGATAGCTATAGATCATATGCAACTTAAGAAGACTAAGTTAATCCACTCTTTTAACTCTCAAACGTACTGGATTATCCCCACATGCCTCAATGTTATTCACACGATTTGAATTGCATATTCAAAGATTAATAAGAATCTTAGATGCAGAGGAAGGCTAACAGATGAAGGTACCAAGTAAGGCAGGAAAGGGACCAGGAATTGGTTTTAAAGGGGCTGACAGACTCAGGGTGTATGATTCTTGACTCCATCTCATTAATTCATTATCTATTACTTTTGTTTCTTTTTCCAATTGACTTTTCTACTAGGTAGATATAAAAGATCAATTGATTGGAGACAGAGCAGTGAACGAATTTGAGTATGGGCTACTTACGAGATTTGAGAGATAACCAAGCTGCCATGGCAGCATTCTTTTCTGCTTGCTTCTTGTTCTTGGCTGGCATACCAGTAAATATCACGCCGGCCAACTCTACAGTACATGTAAAAATAGGAAGGTGACCTAGACCAGATCTGAAAGTCGAATAAGCAGGCAAAGATGCTCCCACTCTTTGTGAGACCTCTTGCAATAGATTCTTATATACACCTGTCTCATCCTGCAGAGCTCAGCATGATACAGCATTAGCAAGCAGCCAAATTGATTGAGAAATCCCAAAGACATCATCATTAGGCAAATGAATGTTTTAGATTACACAAAAGTAGCAACAAGATGGTTTGTAAAAAAATTCATGTACAGGGCCTTCATTTTAAGGATGAGTACACTGAAGAATATCGGAAATGTTCAAAGTTCGATGCAGACCAAGTCGTCCAATTTTCACAGGACAAACTTCAATTGCTTTATCTCTTTGGAGCTAAGATGATTAACCATATATTGTTAACGCTGGGTGTGTCATTTGTAAATTAGTGATGAAAATCATTAAGTTAAGTGTAATAAAGACGTTATCTCAACTGAATGATCGTGGGTTTCATCTTTCATGTGAATTATATGTTGATCCTAAATTTGGTTTCCCATTATGCGAGGATTTGGTAGAAAGTATAGTCCTTAATTCTCAATCTTTTCTTTGGTTATTAACCAAAAGCAATCTAAACTGGCCACAATTTGGGAAAGGGCAAAGGATAAGATTCCAGACTGGAGAACCTAATAAAACTCATCGGGCTAGTGAAGATATGATTTTGCTTATGTTATCGACCCCAAAAAGACAGAACCCAAATGTAACCTTTTTTCGCCTCCAGCTAGAACAAAGCAAACATCTAATGAGTTCTCTAAGATTCCAAGAATTATAGTTTTAATGGGGAGATAAATAAATAAAATATTTAACATATATTATATATAATATGAAATATAAGATGCACAAATATAGAAAATAATAAAATAACACCCCAAAACTTAAACAGTAATATATCATAAATCTAAAATTATATAATATGTCTAATAATTATAATAATTAAAATGTAAAGTCTAATAATTAAAGTCTCCAGTAGACATTATTGAAATTTCTGTAAATAAACAAAGAAAAAAAACCCTATAAATAAAAAATAATAACCAAATATATATTGAGCTAAAACATTCAATAAATATAGTCTATAGTACTACTATATCATATACTGTACTATTGTTTTGTTGTATATCTGTTGTGTATCTTACACTCATTATTTTGGATGTCTATATCATAGTAGTTATTTTGCTATAGTGCATTCAATCTGCCCCAAATTTGAATTTAAATTTAAGAAACAATTCACTATAAGACATTCTAGGCGGCAGGGCAAAAACTGGGGA
>NC_062967.1:39266733-39317182 GCF_023119035.1 Salvia hispanica
GCTTTTTTAAATTAAATTAATACTTTACTTGCGGAAATAAATAAAAAAAGGGGAAACGGATTACTTGTAATTTGGGATTTGGTGGGGAGAGTTCAATATTCAGATTTTGTCTTAATATTCAATAAAACTGTATTAAATTATGGGTTCAATTTAATTAGTAAAAGCTAGTCAAATAGATCCGTATCTGATTTATTTGTTTTGTACAAGTCTTCCGCTGTGCAAGGGGCACCAAACCCCAACATGAGTATCTCCACATCGGTGAGTCGACGGCCCTGGAATGTCTGAAGGATTTCTGTGGGGGCGTGATAAACGTTTTCGGTGACGGTACTCTCAAGCCCTACTCCGAAGATTGTCGAATTTGACGAGATGCACGGGGAGAAGCATGGGTTCCCGGGATGTTAGGCAAGATAGATTGTATGCATTGGGAGTGGAAGAACTGCCCAGGCCGGAAGGGCCCTACACGACGCTACAAGTCAAAGAACCCCACGATAATCCTCGAGGCCGTAGGCCGGGCCGTGGATCCGGCATGCGTATTTTGGGTAGTCGGGTCGAACAACGGCCTCAGCGTCACTGAACTCGTCTCCACTCTTCAGCGAAGTGCCGGGGCGTCGGTCCAGGTCGTCTCATTTGTGGCCAACGACAACCGACATGATATGGGCTCTACTTGGCGGATGGGATATACCTCGGTGGCCGGTCTTTGTGAAGACGATCGGATGCACGCAAGTGATGAAAGGAATGCCTACTTTGCGGAACGGCAGGAGTCGGCGCGCAAGGACGTGAAGCGCGCATTTGGTGTGCTCCCAGTCTCTCGATGGGCGGCAATTAATGGGTCCAACGCGTTTGTGGGATATCGGATGCGTTTCCCGAGATAATGTCACGTCTGCATTATCTTGCACAACATGATCGTCGAAGACGAGGGTACAACACTGACTGAGTTGGGCCAATGATGACAAAGCCGGTCCAGGCCACGCAGACGGCCACCCCTGAGTGTACGAGCGGTAAATTTTCTCTACCGATGAAGCCAGGCCGCCTCGAGAATTTGCCAACATGCGCCAAGTGGATGCTCATATTCAACTCCAGAAGGATATAATTGAAGAGTTGTGGGCACGGAGGATTGCACGGCGATAGTTTTTTTTTTCTTTATTATGTACCTTTTTAAATGTAATTTTTTTTATCTATGTACCTTTTTTAAATGCAATTAATGAATTTTTCCCGTATATGTCTCGTAAATTTAATTCCGTAATTTAATCGTGAGTAATTTTCATTCCAAGTAAATGTAGTATTTTTTTGAATTATTTTTATTGCGGCTGGCCTATGGCTGGCCTAAATCTGATGTGGCATGTGGATTTTTAGTACTGTTGACGTGGCAGGGGGAGAAACTGCTGGCCGATTTCTGGCCGAAGTACCAATTGAGATGCTCTAAGCTATAATGCTTGCAAAAAGGGTTCAAGATACTATATCTACTAATCATCGATTGCAAGCCATGAACACATCATTTGTTGTTGATATTTTTTTTTTATTATGATTAATAAGATTGTGATATTGTTCAAGCTAGTTTTTTTATTTTGGAGAAATCCCCTAAAACACGACCAACAGCGACAAACATATGAAGGTCGATACAATGAAATATATAAATGGTGAATGTGGTGGGTTTTTTTTATTTAGATGGTAAAAAAATTTGTATACTAAAATAAATTAAATTTCGCAATTCTCTACAACTTTAGGTTATATTTGTGTGTGTGTGCATGTACATTTTCATTGTCATCTTACAGTTGAGAAATTCAAATTTATTTATTTTTATTAGTCAATGACGAGAAGAATTTTATGAGAGAAATTTAAAAAGGAAGGAAAAAGGATAAGGGGGGAAATAAATTTGTGGGTGCCATTACAATTAAATCAGAGTTTCACGATAAAGATAGTGGGGATTGTTCCCGAGTATATTTATTATTGGTTGGCATGGTCTAAATAAAGAAGAATTCGAATAAAAAATAAATTTGTTACTTACTTTAATACTAATATAGTTCTAATTGTCCATTAATTATTTTAACACAGTAACATTTATAGTTCGACATCGTAACAATAGGTGAAGATAAATTTGAATTTGATAATTATGCAAAGAAATTTGTTCGAGTTCGGTGTATTTAACTATAAGAGCATCTCCAATGGGTGATAGGTCAGCCATAGGCCAGCCATTCTCTCCCCTGTCACGTCAGCAATGTACCAAAAAAACCACCTGCCACGTCAGATTTAGGCCAAGCCATATACATAATAAAAAGGTAATTAAAGAAAATATATTACATTTTACGGAATTAAAATTACGATTAAAATTACGGAATTAAATTTACATTTACGACACATATACGGGAAAATTCATTAATTGCATTTAAAAAAGTTACATAGATAAAACAAAATTACATGCATAATAAAGAAAAAAACGGCGATTTATGTTGTGGGAAAGGGTAATGCGGGCGTACATTATCCCGGGAAAACAGGGCCGGGGGTCCCACAGGGGGCGTTGGACCCCCCAGTAGCCCATCGAGGCCCGGAGCCCCACCAAATCGCGCTCCCGTCCTTGCGCGCCCAAAATCCCTGTTGCGCAAAGTATGCCTTCTTTTTATCACTTGTTTTCGATCGTCTTCCCCGGCCCGGGCCCCAAAAGGGTTTTACCATCCCCGATAGTAGCCCTATTTTTGGGTTCTTTTTTAACCAAATAGGGGAATTTTGGGCCGGCCCCTGGGCCCTTTTCGTTGAAGAGGGAAACCCAGTTCGGGAGTTTAAATCGTTTTTGACCCCGGGTACCCCAAAAAACGCTCCCAGATCCCCGTGTCGGTACGGCCTCGAGGATTAACGTGGGGTTCTTTGACTTTCCCGGTCGTGACCCCCATTTCGGAGGGGTCGGACTTTCTTCCACTCCCGGTGCATAAATTTTTTCCCCAATAATGACTAAGGGTAAAACATTGTTGTAGAGCCAATGAACATAGAGTATTACATACTTACATGTGCTTGCAGGTAATTTGACATGCAAGCAAAACATCACTTGCTAGAAATCTATCATGTCGCCCACTCGTGCTAGAGCCAATCGGCTCCACTCTTGCATTACACACCTTAACTGTGCGATAAGATTCGTTTTGGTTTTTAATTTTAATTTAAACCTTTTATTTCTATGCAACAGTATATGAAAATTTCTAAAAAATTGACTTAGACGAAATACTAATCATTAGTGGAATCCTAGTTGTCCTATTAACATCTGTGGAGCATATATCATGAATTTATCAAATGTGGAATAGAGTGAGGGAGGGGAATAGGGAATTTAATGAGTAGGTTTATGGATGGAAAGTTGGTGTAAATGGGATTAATTGATGATTGCTTTCAAGGGGACATAATTTATATAACTGCTTTTACTGATCACACTTACACAAATATTCAAATTTTCACCTAGTGTCCTAGTAAGTCTATGATAAAATCCATTACTATTGCCTTCTATTAATGTAATATATATGAACTATATCAAGAGCAACCTTTTATTCATAATACCTCACATCAAATATTTGATTGCCACTGTGGTTTATGTGCTTAACAGTTGTTTGAAAAACTAACATGGCAAAAATGACATTGATTTCTCAAAATTTTATTTCGAAACCACAAAATGAAATGAATGTATGGTATATTTGTATATGTACTTATTTTCGCATAGTTATTTAGAGCATGCGTAACATAGATAATATATTCATTCAAAATGGAAGAACGCTACCGGGACACATTGTAGGTGTCTAGTCTCCCCATCCATTTTGTGTCCACGAGTTGTGAGGGAAGGCATTTCGCCACACACACAACCTCAACCTAAGAGATGTCGTCGTGACGCCCACTTGCTGTGGACCTGCAAGTGAGCTTCTTTTCTTTTTTATCATTTTTTAAATCAAGAACATAATAGTACTATTATTTTTAAAAGTTACCCATTGTTCGAAATATACCCTCCGTCAAACAGATTTTCTATCCGATTTTTAAAATTTTCATTTTTTATCATTCAATGCTTATATACTTATCTATTAATATTATATTCAATCTATAACTTTTCCGCACTCAAAAAATCTTCATTACATTTCATCATATAAAATGTCCTTTCAACATAAGAACGAATACTAATGACAACAAATGAATCCTAATGACAACAACAGTGCATCCGACGATACTAACAAGCTCATCGGGTATCTTCATCGAACTCGGTCCTGCATAAAAAACCTCATAATACGTGCATCGTGATTGAGAGCTCGTTGTGGAAATGCTATTTCAGGATTACTTTGCCGAGGAGGCTCGACGAGGGATATTTGTCTTCGTTGCTGGTTTTGTATGCGCCTAGAGTTATTCTTGCGCATAGCATGTACATTGGCGGCTTAGGATGAATGAGACGGGTCGGTTGGCAAGATCTTTGGACATTGCAAAATTGTACATCGCCCCCCAACAAATTGCCAATGGGAGAAGTTCCAACATCTTCGACGAGAAGTTACACACGTCGACTTCGGTGCATAATGCTTGAAGAGTCTAAACCCCACGACTGCCAACATTCACCGCATACCTATGTCGTTGGGAGTCGTCTTTTTCGATTCTGCCACCCGCTACCTACTTCAACAAGATCTAATCATACACATTTGATTTGATAAAAAAAACTAGTGATTTCAATTTACATGATGTATGTTGTTGCTTATAATAAAATATAAATTTACTCTTTCAATTATGTATATTTTGTTTTTAAACTATTTTAATTTTAGAATTTTAATTATGTATTTTTATTTTTTTATAATAAAAGATTATAATAAGAGCATAATTATAACCATATCATAATTATCTAAATAATTTATATGTACTGTATATAGTTTGGAACCTTAACTATCTAAATAAAACTAAAATTTTCGAGTTATAAAATTCCATCTAAAATTCCAAAATCCAAACTACTTTAAAACAGCCCTGTTTAAAATAAAGAAATAAATTCAAATTATATAAAAAATGATAGTAATAAATAAATTCAAATAATGTAATAAAATGATATTATAAAAATTGATTTTAGTAGTAAATAAATACAGTAAATAAATTCAATCAATACAGTGAAGTGAAGCCCTAATTTCAAGTGCATCTTCTTCTTTGTCTAATTTCTTCTCTATGCATTTTCTGCAAAATAAAAATATCATCATCCTCCATTCCCCTTCATCATCCTACAATTGCTTCATAGTGGTGAAATTGCATTTTTCGAAAATATATTTCGGGCAATGCGTCGATAGCACTGGATTCAAAATGCATTGTATCGTTGCTGTTAGAGCTTCTATGCATTTGGGCTCAGTTCAGTTTCGATAGGGTTCAATCGGAGAGTTGAAACACAATTTATTGCGCAATCGCATAATCAAGAGCGAGATTTGAATGGGTAAGCTGGGAAAGAAGGCGCAAAAATTTGCGAAGAAGCATCTTCAGTCCGTGCTGAAGCAGTGGCGAAAGACCAAAGCTTTATTTAAGAGGAAAGCTCCAAGTTAGTAATCCGCGTGAATAATATGTTTAATTCTAGATATTTCATTACTTGGCGACTATATCAAATGCAATTTCGTTAATTTTGTAATCTTAATTAGTGTAAATAAATTAAATTTCATTGTTTTTTTTTTCAAATTTTTAATAATCAAGAGAAAAACTTAAACTAAATTTGTGATTTGCCAATAATTTATCAAAAGTATCAAAAGAAAGTATATATTGATAGGGTATGAAGGCGTATATATGATCTATTGAATGTTACCAAGAGAGTTTGAAAATTTTTCCCTATATTCAATTTCAATATACTCCTAAAATGTAATCTCCCCCAAAATTTTTCCAGTCACCACTCTGTAAGTAAAGCTATGGCGTCGCGCTTCAGTTCAAGGATGGCGCCAAAATGTAATCTTTCTCTCAAAACTCCAAAAACCAGAGCTCCACCGCCGTTTGATTACCCCAAAGATATCCCCCAATTTCTCAGAAACACCTGCAAATGCAGCGCATCTTCTCACGGTATATATCCCACCCTTAATAACCTGTGCATCTTCATAGAAAAGTTCATGTCTTTTTACAATTTGGTTGGGGTTGTTGAACAGGTAAAGAAGCTGCAAGAAGTGTATATGCAGTTCTCACAATCGATAGATGGGAGTCGCTGAATTGCATGAAATACAAAACGGCACCGCATAGGCGAGTTCACGGAAGGTTAGCTCTCAAATTCTTGAAATGGGTTGTGAAGCAGCCCGGTTTGGAGCTCGCCCACATAACTCACTTGTATTCTATCACCACCCACATTCTCGTTAGAGCAAGAATGTATGATTGTGCTAAGTCAACTTTGAAGTATTTGTCGGACACGGGTTCGGGTCCAAGATCAGTTTTTTATGCGCTGATGGATACTTATCCTCTCTGTAATTCAAACCCTGCTGTTTTTGACCTGTTGATAAGGGTTTATGTGAGAATGGGGGCAATTGATGATGCTTTAGAGGCTTTTCATTTGATGTGCTCGAGGGGGTTTAGGCCGTCGATGTATAGTTGTAATATGATTCTTGCAGCAATGGCCAAGGCTCGGCGTGCTGAGCCTGTGTGGCAGTTTTTTGGGGAGGTTATTGAGAATGGTCTGTGTCCGAATGTTGCCACGTTTAACATAGTGCTGAATGTGCTTCGTGGGGAGGGGAAATTGAAGAAGGCGAGTTATTTACTTGGGAAGATGGAGGAGAGTGGTTATGCCCCGACTGTGGTGAGTTATAATACGGTGCTGAATTGGCACTGTAAGAAGGGGAGGTATAAGGAAGCTATGCAGCTGTTGGATCACATGAATTTCCGGGGAATTGAGGCTGATGTTTGTACATATAATGTGCTTATAGATGATTTGTGTAAGAATAGCACAAATGCTAAAGGGTATCTACTCTTGAAGAAGATGCGGAAGAGGATGGTGATCCCTAATGAAGTCACGTACAATACTCTCATAAATGGATTTGTTAATGAGGGAAAAATGGGAGTTGCTGGGAAAATTTATCATGAGATGTGTAAGGTTGATGTTTCACCGAATTGTATCACTTATAATGCACTAATTGATGGGCATTGTCGCAGAGGCGATTTTGTCGAAGCTTATGGACTTCTTGATGAAATGCAAGTGAAGGGATTGAGGCCGAATCAGGTTACTTATGGATCTCTTTTGGATGGACTCTGCAAGCATGGAAAGTTGGATTCTGCGAGAAATATACTTGCGAAGTTAAAGCTCGATGGAGTTACTGTCAACTCTATAATGTATACTACTCTAATGGATGGAGAATGTGGAAGTGGCAATCTAGCTGAAGCTATGGGGTTTCTTGATGGAATGTCTAAGAATAATATTCATCCTGATATTGTGACATATTCAGTTCTTGTAAATGGATTTTCTAAAGCTGGGAGGATAAATCATGCAAAGGAAATAATCTGTAAAATAGTTAGATCTGGAATCAGAATGAACACAATTGTATATTCTACTTTGATTTGCAATTTATGCAGACTGGGAAATATCGATGAAGCAATCAGATTTTATACCATAATGCTTCGTAGTGGTCATTTTCCAGATGCTTTCATATGTAACTTATTGATATCCACTCTTTGTCGAAGTGGAAATGTGGCGGAGGCAGAGGAATTCATGCATCACATCCATAGAATTGGTCTTGCGAACTCTGCTACCTTCGATGCAATTATTGGTGGTTGTGTAAGTAAAGGAGACGTCTTGAGAGCATTCAAATTGTTAGATAAAATGGTTGAATTCGGCTACCAGCCTACCGCCTTGACATATGGAACTTTACTGAAGGGACTGTGCAAAGGAGCAGATCTTCAGGAAGCGCTTGACTTCTTTAGTAAGCTTAGGAAAATTCCTCATGCTACAGACATAGTCACCTACAATACCATGGTGGCTGAGTTATTTGCTCAGGGCTATTTCGCATCGGCTCTCAGTCTTATAGATGAGATGGTTGAAAACAACATGTTTCCTGATAGTTATACATACGGTTGTCTGATTGCCGGTTTATGTATGACCGGGAACGTCTTCACTGCAATCCTTCTGTTGGAAAGGGGAGTGCAGAGAGGAACTCTTTCTCCGAACCAATTTATGTATTCGAGTATAATTAGTGGACTCGTCAAGATCGGCCAAGGACGAGCTGGCATTTACTATTTTGATGATTTGGTAAAGCAAGGTCTGAATCCTGATATAGTTACTCTTAATGCAGTTATTGATGCATGTTCAAGGACAGGAGAGCTCGATAAGATGGACTATGTCCTGTCAGTGATGGAGAGCCGGGGTTTAACCCCTAGTTTGACTACGTATAACATTCTCTTGCATGGGGAATCAACACGAAAAAATATTTCTGGTGTCTTCGCGTTGTATGGAGCCATCTTGAGTACTGGCTACGTTCCTGATAAATTTACTTGCCATTCTGTTATTCTGGGGCTGTGCAAATCCGGGATGCTGGATGTTGGAGCTAAGTTTTTGAAAATGATGATCGAGAAGGGGACTCGTGCAGATCATTTGACATTTGATATGCTTATAACAGCGTATAGTCAGAGAGGCGACGTGTCAAAAGCCTTTGATTTGCTGAATTTTATGAAATTTGTTGGAGTTTCCCCTAGTGAAGTTACCTTCTCTTCTATCTTCAATGGTCTTAAAAGAATATCAAGATGCCATGAATCCCATGCTTTACTTCATGGGATGGTGGAGAATGATTTTATCCCGACAATCAGACAGTACTGCAGATTGATAACAAAAATGTGTAGGTGTGGAGATATACGTGGCGCTCTTAAGCTTAAAGACGAGATGGAGGCTCTTGGCATTAGCTCCCGCCAGGTGGCTGAGAGCGCGTTGGTTAGGGGGCTCGTGCAGAGTGGGAAGACAACAGATGGGATGGCCATGCTGAAAAGCATGGTGATGAGCAAGCTCGTTCCGACCATTCCAACTTTCACTACAGCCATCCATGCATTGTGTAAAGAATCCAAAATGTCCGAGGCAATGGAGTTGAAGCTTCTTATGGAACGTCATGGAGCTATACCGGATGTTGTGACTTACAACGTTCTTCTCTCTAGCTTCTGCCGGAGTGGTGAACTTGCTCGTGTCTTCATGCTGTATGAAGAGATGAAACGCAGGAGTGTTGCCCCTGATGCCACCACATTCTCCATTCTCATTGAGGCTGTTTCTGCTGAGAACGATTCTGTGAGAGTCAAGGAGATACTGGCTGACTTGGAGGAAGGAGGGTTCATTAGCCAGAGTTCGACTGGTGAACCTTGGGGTCGGAGATTGGCTGATGCTGTGGCAAATATAAACCTCGCGAAAGGCAAACCTTGAGGTCAGTAGGTTCTATTTTGCAGAAACCTGCGCGACTCCTCAGGCTGGCAAGGCAACACAGTGCGTGATCGTGTTGAAACCCGAATTTTGTGTCGTATTCGTGTCGTGTTCGTGTTCGTGTTACACGTTAAGAAATAATATTAATATATTATAATATTATTATTATTTTATTTATTTTGAAATTTAAATTAGGTTTAGTCTAATGGAGCACTTAGAATTAGTATAGTATCGTGTTCGTGTTACACATTAAGAAATAATATAAATATAGTGCCGTTATTGTGTCGTGTCATATATTTGTTGTTACACATTAAGATTGTTTTCAATTTTCATGCCCCTGATGAAAAAATTATAAAATAAGGGGGGTGGGGGGGAGAAAATCGTCAATAGGAAGGATATTAAGATATAATGAATCCAAGTCCAGTGCTCTGGTTCTGTTTTTATGGTGTTGTTTTGTCTTTTGTATGCTGATAATTGGAGTTGACTTTTCACATGTTGTGAATATGATTATTATGAGTAAGTAGGCACCTCTTCTTTATCTTTGATTTCCTTATGACTTTTGCTTTCCTGAGCTTCAGATTATGGTGAATTGCTTGGTTGCGTGTGCTTATATGGACGTGGTAGGACTTATTTGCTTACAACTAAACTGACCATAAATTGGCATGGATAGTTTTACTTCCCCTTCTTGTGTGCATTTTGTTATCATCTCACTCGTGTCATCAACCCTCTCAATGCTATTGTTTGGCCCCTAAGCTTTTTATCATCTACAAGTTTATGAGAAAATATGCTCTCTAATATTTAGTAAGGTAACTTGCTTTATAACATTACAGGATCCAGGATTCAATAATTTCTTAGAAAGCTTCAACAGTGGTGCTATGACAATTCAAAATGAAGATTCAGTAAGATAAGTACTATTTTTTTGTCTCTTTCCTTTCTTTTTATTGTTCTTTCTTGTTTAGGGCATGGGGAGGGTTTTTATTATATTCTTCTTTGGTGAATATGATGCCTGACTTATATAATTAAGAAACCAAGTATAATGTCTGCTTCAATTCAATATTTATTATGTTTCAAATAGTTTTTCAGTTATTCCCCCCCCCCCCCAAGCTACGCTGGATGCAGAAATGAAAGATTATATCGTCCCAACTAGGATATTCTAATTTTTCTATTGTATACGTAAAAACATCACAATAGTGGGACTATATACCTGCATCTTTCAAGATGGTGCTGAAGTTTTTTAATGGATATAGTACTTGTTTGGTTTCAGTATCGAAGAATTAGATATTGTATATTGGCTTCATAGTCCATTTCCCGCACATATGCCACGATCTCACTGTTAGTTTATTAATAGATTTTTCCTCTTTTCTTTTATAACAGTGCTCAGACGAAGGTGACTCAAGCGATCACGAGGAGTCAGGTGAAGATGACCTGGACAAAGATAAAGAAAAATTTCTCTCTAACCAACTCATTGCTGCATGGTGTCAAATGGTCAAAGAAGATAATAGCCAGTCGGCGTTCATTAGCCTGCTAAATGCCTACCGTGCAGCATGCCATTATGGTGTTGAATCAGTTGCCATAGAATCGACAGCAGTGAAACATTTTGCAACATTCTCGTTTTTACACTCTCTAATGCAGATGATGTATTTCGAGGCATATTGCAGATATCATCTTCGAACAGCAAAAAGGAGACAGTAGAAAAACTACAGAAAAACTCAAAGTGGAAAAACATGAAATCTCTTGTCAAATCTTTTGTGAGAAGCACATTGTTTTTGTTGGATCAGATTACCGACTCAGAAATTCTGACTTTTGCAATGTCGAGGATCCGAGCTTCCCTGATATTTTTTGTTGCTTTCCCATCTCTGGTCCAACGACTCCTAAGGTAACTTGCAGTTCTCTTTGTTTTGAAATGTTTTTTAATTAATCTCGCCTGTTGCATGGAGTTCGGGATATTTGCAGTTTTGTGTATTACGGACTCTAAAAGCAAAATATACAACTTGCTATAATTGGATTAGTATGTGAAAGACGATTGTAGTAGTTAGTGAGGAAGGTAAAGAAGAGAACTCCTTGCTTAATGTTCTGTAAAACTAGGCAAAATGGATGGCCTTTTGATCGTTCATTCAAACCAGCCAGTTTTCAAATGAAAATTTCCTAATGATAAATTTGTATCACCTGATTCCAACACTTCAAATTTATCAACAGGCAACAGTTCATTTGTGGGCAACAGGTGGAAGGGTCTTATCATCAGCTTCCTTTTCCGTTATACGGAATGTTGCTGCTATGTTTGGTTCAGATCACTTTGATACCTGCCTATCAAAAACTTCCATATCATTTCTTTCTTGGTCTATGACATAGAACATATGCAATTCTTAAGGGATTGCATAGTTAAGAATTGCATATTTGAATTGTGTTCTCTAGATGTGCAAAAATCATCTGTTAAGGCTGTTGCTTCTTTAAGTCAACGTGCCAAGATATTTAGCTTGGCAATACAAGCAAAGAAAAAGGTTTGATACTGATTTGATTTAGTATTATTATTATTATATAAAATAAAAATATATGAAGGATACTGACTGGAATGAGTTGTCCTAATCTTTTGAAACAGGAAGCAGTTAGAAAGATTTGCAGCTGGGAATCTGTTAACTGTGTTGATACGGGGGTTAGGTTCATATCAGCAAATATACGCGACTATGATCTTCAGTCCTTGTTCTTTATGACCGTAAAGCTTATTAATGGTGTAGCTCACATGTTTCCTGGTCCAAGGTATTTACCTCTGAGACTCAAGTCCATCAAGTGGCTGAATCTTCTCTCAAGTTCGAGTGGAACTTTTATACCAGTTGCTTCATTAGTGTTGGATGTTTTGGAATATAAGGTTTCCGGGGAGGGAAGAAAAGCTCAAATTGCATTCAATACTACGACAGTCTTGAAGGTGAGGATCATATTTATTCAATCACAGGCAGAAAATCTATTGTCATTTTCTTCTTGATTTTAATGCAAAATTTGGACATTGGTACCTTGTAATTGGAAACTGTCATTTGCAGCTGCCCAAACATTACCTAAAATAAAAAATCTTTCAGACGAATGCTTTCAGTCTGCTTTCAAACAGCTTGCATTTCACTTTTCTCAGTGGAGCTACCATATTTCGTTTCCTGACCTGGCTACTATTCCAGTAATCCGCCTGAGAAGAATTCTTGAGATCACAACTGTAGAAAGCTTGTGTCGCATTGTGAAGCGTATGATTGATCAGGTACTGTTATTGCTTGCATAGTTCACATTTTTATCATGCGAGTCTAAACAGAAAGTTTCTAAAGATGATAGTTCTGACAAAAGGGCCAATGTTATTAGTTCTTAAATTTGTTACTGCAGGTGGAGCAGAACGCGGCCTTTGTGCAGAAAAAGAGAGAAAATGCACCTTTCTCCCCTCTTGATCATCAATCGGCAGATTCTTTTCTTCAGGTTTGTGTCTCTGAATCCAATTGTTCATACCTCTATACGTGGTGGGAGGTAATTTAATCGAGCATCATGGCTAACATGTATGCAGCTTGAAAAGTCCAGCCCGAACGCTCCATTTACTCAATATTACAGAAGTGTCCTGGAGAAGGCTTGTGAAAGGAAATTGCATAAATTTGATAAGAAAAGGTACAGATACTCATACTCTAACTGCCCTGTATGATTGACTTTAACCAATAACACAAAGAGTAGCATGTCATAATAATTTGTTTCCTATGGAACGACTCTCTTTCAGTTTGACAGAGCTGAAAACTTCAAAGACGAATGCTGCAAAGCACAAAAGAAAACCAGTAGCTGTGGATGTTCATGTTGATGCAGAAGATCAACCTGCTGAAAATGGGATGGTGAATAGTAAACGGAGGAAGAGAGTCCTTGAAGCTCAGTGATAACCATCAAAGCTTGGTTTTCCAAGGAATTCACCCAATTTTGGGATCAGAGTACTCAATTCAAATCCAATATGGCCTTGTTCTTTTCTCATTGTTGTATTCTGTTCGTTGAGTTCGATCCGATGTATCTGAAGATCATAGTGCCTTTTTTGATAAAATTGATAGGAGTTTGCTTAGCATCATCATTATGTTTTAGTGTTGAATACTCAAACATGTAGAGCTCAAATTTTGCTGAGAACATAATTTATCAATGAAATGAGATGTTACAGTTGATGGCTGGTATATTTTATGTGCTCAATAACCTGATTGTGAGACACTGAGATATTGATAAAGATATTGGCGTAACTAATCAACAAAACCAGGTAATTTGGCTACACTAATAATTTGTTTCACTAACAATTGTCTAATCTGATTAACCTCTGTGAATAATGAAACTAAAGCTGAAGAAAAATATGCAAATGCTTCCAATGAAGGGCTCATATCCCCTCTCTCTGATTGCAGCTTATCGACCCGACAACTAGGGAGTTGGGATCGTTGCTTCCACCGCAACTCAGTACTCTTACCATCGCCCACAGCCCCGATGAACCTCTGCCCGTGTCTCCAGCCACCTTCTCATCATGGTTTTGAAACCTCCACGTCGGAGATGGTTGTGGACAGGGGCTGTGACGGCGGCTCTGCCTGTTCTTGATATCCTTCAGCTCCATTTTACTCGAAAATCTTGAAATCCCAGACAAGAACAAGAACCATCTTGCTTTTGCAGACTGTGAAGATGTCAATATAGGCATCTTATGCAGTGGGAAATCAAAACCTTTTCCCTGCTTGCTGCTGTTGTGCGTTTTCTTGGAGCCAAACCTCCTCCACCCAAACAAGCTCCACCCGCTCTTTTTCTTGACGCCCGTTGGTTGTTTGATGTCAACTTCTTTGGTTGGGAGGGCGTCCGATGCATCCGGCTGCTGTTTGCAAGCGATGATCTTATCGCAGAAGAAGATGTTCTCCGGTGGGAAACACGGGGTGGGGTGGTGAGTGAGCTTGTGGCTGAAGAACTCAAAGTAGTCGTCGTGATCATCGGAGGACATAGAGGTTGAGCCTTGTGAATCAGCACAGAGATCCTTCTCCCACTCTTCAACACTCTGATCACCATACAATGGGAGATCACACAAAGAAAGTGTGTCAAATAATTCATCTGTTGTGTCATGCATTTCTTTATGCTCCAAGAATGATTCTTGAGGCAACATTTTGAGTTGTGACTTAGGATTTGGGAAGGTTTGTGGAGTTTATATATGCAAAAGGGATTATATGGGAGACAGATTGTGGCACATGAAAAGGATTGGTGTTTGTTTTTTACTAAAATAAGAAATTGGTTGATGGATTTGGCTTTCTTCTAGATTACAAAATAAAAGTTAAAAGGGGATCTTTAATTTATAGGAGAAGTTTGATTATTGGTTGGTTTTCTAGAAGAGCATGCCATACGGGACGACATGTCACAATATGGTTTTTTAACTATCACAAATTTGACTATTACAATAAATTCGGTATTTGAATAATCCAAATACATTGGATAGTTTTTTAAAACTAAATATTTACTTTAACTGATCTGAGGGTTTGTAATTTGGACTTAGAGTTGAATATGATTTTTTTCACTTATTTTTTCCCTTTCCTTTTTACCAAAAATGAAATAATTACTCAGATCATTTATACTCCCTATTCTCATCTAAGTAATTAAAAGAAGCAAAAATCGAAAATAAAAATAAAAATTTACATTTGAATATCAAGAAACAACAAAGGAACTGTTACACCTGCTTGCAATAAATTTCTCTCTTCTTTTCCAACACATCACAATAGAAGATTAGAAGGGATTGCAAAGCCAAATTTCAGAAAACAAAATCTTAAATCTCTCTCAATTTCTTTGCGACATTGATTATTGTAGAAAATCTCTCTATTTTTTGAGTTGGTTATTTGGTAAACGTCTGTTTGATGTAGTTACTAGTTACCCTCCAAATAAATGCTACTCAGTGAATTAAACATTCAATTATCTAATTGAATTCAATACTGCTCAAACACGACACGCTTGGTATTTCTTGTAGCAAAAAAGGTGACCGGCCCGACAGTTTGTGAGGGGGTTCAATACACAGCGGCCCGTTAGAGAGGAGACCTTCAACCCACTGTCCTGACAGAAACCCATCTCCCAAGGCCTCACACTTGTACCTGAGAGATGGAAGCTCCCACACGCCAATAGTGAGATTCGAACCCAGCTCCTTGTAGCAATATCTGCTCCCCCGGAACCAACTGCGCTAAGCCCCTGCGGGCAGACACGCTTGGTATTTCTTATTCATATGTTTGGTAGGGGTGATAACTCATCTAGGGATGAAATTGTTCATAAAATTCTATCCCTAGATGAGTTATCATCCCTATCAAACATGGTCTTCTACACGTGCAGAAAGAGAAAAAAACTTTAAAATGTTGAATTTTTTAAAACATTGGATTTTGTATTTGTTTTTCTTTCCGAACTAAATGCTTATTTTTCACGTCATATCATATGATTCTTTCAATTTTTGATGCGTTCAAAAAATTCAACTTACGAATTTTGGAATTGAATATGTTAATGATGCATTTATTGTATGATGATGAAAATATTAGAAATAGAGAATAGGAAAGCACGAGGAATAATATGCTACACACCGTATGTAGGTTCTTTATGTGAGCATCACTTTCGTTTGACGCACGTTTAATATTGTTTGTTTTGATTTATATATTTTGTTTGATTCTAATACATTAAAAAATGTTATTGAAATTTTTAATTTAATAAAATTCATGAAAATCAAAGCTCAATTAGCTTGTTTTTTCTATATTTTTAAATAAATTAATAAAATAACAAATTAAGCTTTGATTTTTATGAATTTTGTGAAATAAAAATTTTTAATAACATTTTTTAATATATTAGAATCAAACTAAATATATAAATAAAAACAAACAATATTAAACGTGCGATAAACAAGTGTGATGCTCACATAACAAGCTCACGTAAGGTATAGGTATGTAGCACATCATTTCTCGGAAAAGCATAGCTAATCAAAGTTGAAGGAAAGAACAACGGACACTAATTAATGGTAAAGGTAAGGTTTGAAATTGAAAATAATCAGTTAAATAAGAATGAGATATTGTGTCGAATATAAAAATAGGACTTAATAAACTGAATATTTCATACGATTTCAAATTTTCAACAAAAAGTCATTGTACAAAGAACTTAGTCTTGCCTAAGAAATAAAATAAAATTAGTAACGGTGTAACACAAATTGAAATAGTATGGTACTCTCTATGTCCCGTGTTATTCGCACTTTTCATTTTAAGCCGTAAATTTTGAATTGATTTTTTAATGTAATTAAATTAAAATTTTAAGTATCATAAGATATCACTTAATAAATGAGTTCTTAACTTAATCTAACATATTAATTAAATACATTAATTCTAATTTAAACTATAAATAGTGTGAGTAGTTTGTGACGAGCCGAAATGGAACAATGCAAGTAACATGGGACGGAGGGAGTATATAGTAGTATAAGACGAGATCCACATCCATTCCTTCTAGACTGAAAAATATACATAAATATCTATGAGATATATGGTTCATCTAGAAAAGACCTAATTAAATAATAAATGCGCGTTATTACCTCTTTCTTTCCTACCTTCCAATATTAATCTAAAACTACTTTTCCACTCATTCACATGTCATCTCGATTTCTTCTACTAATATTTTGACAACTCTAATTTTCATCACATGCGACTACCTAGCCTCAAATATCGCCAACATATATGGGACTATAATTTGTTTTACTCATATTGAGACTATTATTTTGGATTATGAGATTACGTACCACCTACATGATCGAGTTCTATTTTTTTCTATAAAACTACAATATATACCAGAAGTACTATAATCTATCTAGTTCTCCCATCTCATAAAAATATGAAAATTTCTTTTCACGGCATATCTTTACCATCACAATTAATGCTACTAATAATAACAAAAAAAAGCACTAAATTTCTTAAAATCTGTATCAAAAAATTAATTTATGTTTTCATGTGAACAACCTCATTAATAAATTTTTAGATAATTATCTCATTATTCAATGTGTCTAGAAATCAGTACGAAAAACATGAGACAACAAAAAAAGATAATACATTGTGTGTCACTATAGTCATTATTTGGATCAATTCTTAGCTTTACACATTGAACAACTTTAAAATTAATAAATATTTAGATTAGTCGTCTCATCATTCGAGGTGTCAAGGAAGTCAGTACGAAAAACACTTGAAAACAAAGAAGAGGTAATATTGTACTCCCTCCGTCGGCCGTCCCATAAAAGTTGAGACAAAACTTTTGGGCACGGAGATTAAGAATTTATATTAAATAAATAGGAGAGATGAAAAAAGTAGGAAAGATAAGAGAGAGTAAAGTAAATGATGGAATAAAGTAAGAGTGATTAGATGTTTTATCTTTTATTAAAAAAAGAAATGACTCAACTTTGTTGGGACGGACTAAAAAGGAATACGACTCAACTTTTATGGGACGGAGAGAGTACTATATCACATTAGTCATTAGTCGGATCAATTATTGGCTTTACGCAATGAATAACCTCAAATTAATAGATTACTCAATCGTCTCACCATTTTAGATTCAAGATATCTACAAATCAACATGAGAACACATGTGACAACAAAACAAAAGGTAACAGTAATACCCAATTTCCGGCCTACTCGACAAGTCTATTAGAATTATCTTGAAATCAGCCGAAAATAAGTGACAACAAACAAAAAGTAATACAGTTGACAAATTTTATCCAACATATCTAGAAATTAGTACGAGAAATACGTGACAACAAATAAAAATACCGTTATTACATAAATACATTGGATGCGACTTTAGTCATTCTCCTCCAGAAGCAATATGAAATCTATATATATACACACATAGTTGTTCCATCATTTGACAACCATCCCCACATTAAATCCCATTGTCAAGAAAAAACCTTGACAAACTAAAAACACCTTCATCATGAACCAAACCACACCATTCCTCCAACATGAAGACAACCAACAAGAACCTCACCGCCTCTCCTTCTGCGATCTCCCACTCTCCTCCGCCACCACACCACCACCACCACCACCCTCCTCCTCTCCCGACCACCTCTTCCAATTCTCCACCGCCCCCGCCCCCTCCCGTCCCCACGACATCATCTTCTGCGGCAAGATCATCCACGCCGGCGCCGTAAGATCCCAATCCCTCCGCAAACCAGACCGGCCCGACGACCCGGTCCGACGCCTCTCTGCGTCGACCCGGTTCGGAGACACGGGGTACCACGCGCAGAGGGTGAACATAAGCGCGCTGACGTCGATGTCGGCGAAGTCTAGGAGGAGGATGTTTATGTTCGGGCCGGTGAAGTTCAAGCCGGAGATGGAGCTCAGCGCCATCAAGCAGAGGCAGCAGGGGAAGAAGCTGTCGGAGGAGCCCAAGAGCCGTTGGGGGGTAGTGCAGTCGAGTTTGAGGGGGAGGTCGCGGTTGTCCAGCGTCTTGGCTAGGTCGCTCGGCTGCATTCCGGCGGCGGCCGGCGGCGGATTGGAGCGGGTGGGGATTTGATTTTTTTATTTTTTTTTCAAATAAAGAGTTGGACTTTTGTATAAACTAAATTTTTTGTGTATATAAGTTTAAGAATTCTTGGAAGACAATGATTTTAGAGGATGGATCATATAACACATAAACTAAATTAAAATTTTTACAAATTTATGAGACTAAATATTACTCTTATGGCTTCATTGGAGTATGATTTTATCCGAATTTCACAAACAGAAGAAAAAAAGATTTACTACTAGTAAAATATGAAAACGCATCAAATTGTTAGAAAAACAATGAAGTATCGTGATATTCTATTCATTTTGAAAATTTTAAAAATTAGCAAGAAAAGAAAAATTATGAAGTTTAAATATGTCATAATAAACAAACAATAAAAAAATCGGCCGCACACAAAAATATGTTTAATTCTAGATTTTTCATTACTCGGCGACTATATCAAATGCAATTTCGTGAATTTTGTAATCTTAATAAGTGTAAATAAATTAAAATTTCATTGTTTTATTTTCAAATTTTACTAATCAAGACAAAAAACTTAACAAAATTTTGTGATTTTCCAACAATTTATAAATTGATAGGGTGTGAACTACGAAGGCGAATATATGATCTATTGAATATAACCAATTAGAGAGTTTGAAAATTTCCCTAAATTCAATTTCAATATACTCCTAAAATGTAATCTCCCCCAAAAATTTTCCTGTCACCACCCTGTAAGTAAAGCTATGGCATCGCGCTTCAGTTCAAGGATGGCGCCAAAATGTAATCTTTCTCTCAAAACTCCAAAAACCAGAACTCCACCGCCGTTTGATTACCCCAAAGATATCCCCCAATTTCTCAGAAACACCTGCAAATGCAGCGCATCTTCTCACGGTATATATCCCACCCTTAATAACCTGTGCATCTTCATAGAAAAGTTCATGTCTTTTTACAATTTGGTTGGGGTTGTTGAACAGGTAAAGAAGCTGCAAGAAGTGTATATGCAGTTCTCACAATCGATAGATGGGAGTCGCTGAATTGCATGAAATACAAAACGGCACCGCTTAGGCGAGTTCACGGAAGGTTAGCTCTCAAATTCTTGAAATGGGTTGTGAAGCAGCCCGGTTTGGAGCTCGCCCACATAACTCACTTGTATTCTATCACCACCCACATTCTCGTTAGAGCAAGAATGTATGATTGTGCTAAGTCGATTTTGAAGTATTTGTCGGACACGGGTTCGGGTCCAAGATCAGTTTTTTATGCGCTGATGGATACTTATCCTCTCTGTAATTCAAACCCTGCTGTTTTTGACCTGTTGATAATGGTTTATGTGAGAATGGGGGCAATTGATGATGCTTTAGAGGCTTTTCATTTGATGTGCTCAAGGGGGTTTAGGCCGTCGATGTATAGTTGTAATATGATTCTTGCAGCAATGGCCAAGGCTCGGCGTGCTGAGCCTGTGTGGCAGTTTTTTGGGGAGGTTATTGAGAATGGTGTGTGTCCGAATGTTGCCACGTTTAACATAGTGCTGAATGTGCTTTGTGGGGAGGGGAAATTGAAGAAGGCGAGTTATTTACTTGGGAAGATGGAGGAGAGTGGTTATGCCCCGACTGTGGTGAGTTATAATACGGTGCTGAATTGGCACTGTAAGAAGGGGAGGTATAAGGAAGCTATGCAGCTGTTGGATCACATGAATTTCCGGGGAATTGAGGCTGATGTTTGTACATATAATGTGCTTATAGATGATTTGTGTAAGAATAACACAAGTGCTAAAGGGTATCTACTCTTGAAGAAGATGCGGAAGAGGATGGTGATCCCTAATGAAGTCACGTATAATACTCTCATAAATGGATTTGTTAATGAGGGGAAAATGGGAGTTGCTGGGAAAATTTATCATGAGATGTGTAAGGTTGATGTTTCACCGAATTGTATCACTTATAATGCACTAATTGATGGGCATTGTCGCAGAGGCGATTTTGTCGAAGCTTATGGACTTCTTGATGAAATGCAAGCGAAGGGATTGAGGCCGAATCAGGTTACTTATGGATCTCTTTTGGATGGACTCTGCAAGCATGGAAAGTTGGATTCTGCGAGAAATCTACTTGCGAAGTTAAAGCTCGATGGAGTTACTGTCAACTCTATAATGTATACTACTCTAATGGATGGAGAATGTGGAAGTGGCAATCTAGCTGAAGCTATGGGGTTTCTTGATGGAATGTCTAAGAATAATATGCATCCTGATATTGTGACATACTCAGTTCTTGTAAATGGATTTTCTAAAGCTGGGAGGATAAATCATGCAAAGGAAATAATCTGTAAAATAGTTAGATCTGGAATCAGTATGAACAAAATTGTATATTCTACATTGATTTGCAATTTATGCAGACTGGGAAATATCGATGAAGCAATCAGATTTTATACCATAATGCTTCGTAGTGGTCATTTTCCAGATGCTTTCATATGTAACTTATTGATATCCACTCTTTGTCAAAGTGGAAATGTGGCGGAGGCGGAGGATTTCATGCATCACGTCCATAGAATTGGTCTTGCCAACTCTGCTACCTTCGATGCAATTATTGGTGGTTGTGTAAGTAAAGGAGACGTCTTGAGAGCATTCAAATTGTTAGATAAAATGGTTGAATTCGGCTACCAGCCTACCGCCTTGACATATGGAACTTTACTGAAGGGACTGTGCAAAGGAGCAGATCTTCAGGAAGCGCTTGACTTCTTTAGTAAGCTTAGGAAAATTCCTCATGCTACAGACATAGTCACCTACAATACCATGGTGGCTGAGTTATTTGCTCAGGGCTATTTCGCATCGGCTCTCAGTCTTATAGATGAGATGGTTGAAAACAACATGTTTCCTGATAGTTATGCATACGGTTGTCTGATTGCCGGTTTATGTAGGACGGGGAACGTCTTCACTGCAATTCTTCTGTTGGAAAGGGGAGTGCAGATAGGAACTCTTTCTCCGAACCAATTTATGTATTCGAGTATAATTAGTGGACTCGTCAAGATCGGCCAAGGACGAGCTGGCATTTACTATTTTGATGATTTGGTAAAGCAAGGTCTGAATCCGGATATAGTTACTCTTAATGCAGTTATTGATGCATGTTCAAGGACAGGAGAGCTCGATAAGATGGACTATGTCCTGTCAGTGATGGAGAGCCGGGGTTTAACCCCTAGTTTGACTACGTATAACATTCTCTTGCATGGGGAATCAACACGGAAAAATATTTCTGGTGTCTTCGCGTTGTATGGAGCCATCTTGAGTAATGGCTATGTTCCTGATAAATTTACTTGTCATTCTGTTATTCTGGGGCTGTGCAAATCCAGGATGCTGGATGTTGGAGCTAAGTTTCTGAAAATGATGATCGGAAGGGGGACTCCGGCAGATCATTTGACATTTGATATGCTTATAATAGCGTATAGTCAGAGAGGCGACGTGTCAAAAGCCTTTGATTTGCTGAATCTCATGAAGTCTGCTGGGGTTTCCCCTAGTGAAGTTACTTTCTCTTCTATCTTCAATGGCCTTAAAAGAATCTCAAGATGTCGTGAATCCCATGTTTTACTGCACGGGATGGTGGAGAGTGGTTTTATCCCGACAATCAGACAGTACTGCAGATTGATAACAAAAATGTGTAGGTGTGGAGATATACGGGGTGCTCTTAAGCTTAAAGACGAGATGGAGGCTCTTGGCATTAGCTCCCGCCAGGTGGCTGAGAGCGCGATGGTTAGGGGGCTCGTGCAGAGTGGGAAGACAACGGATGGGATGGCCATGCTGAAAAGCATGGTGATGAGCAAGCTCGTTCCGACCATTCCAACTTTCACTACAGCCATCCATGCGTTGTGTAAAGAATCTAAAACGTCCGAGGCAATGGAGCTGAAGCTTCTGATGGAACGTCATGGAGCTAGACCGGATGTTGTGACTTACAACGTTCTTCTCTCTAGCTTCTGCCGGAGTGGTGAATTTGCTCGTGTCTTCATGCTGTATGAGGAGATGAAACGCAGGAGTGTCGCCCCTGATGCCACCACGTTCTCCATTCTCATTGAGGCTGTTTCTGCTGAGAACGATTCTGTGAGAGGCGAGAAGATACTGGCCGACTTGGAGGAAGGAGGGTTCATTAGCCAGAGTTCGACTGGTGAACCTTGGGGTCGGAGATTGGCTGATGCTGTGGCGAATATAAACCTCACGAAAGGCAAACCTTGAGGCCAGTAGGTCCTATTTTGCAGAAACCTGCGCGGCTCCTCAGGCTGGCAAGGCAACAAAGGGCGCTATCATGTTGAATCCCAAACTCTGCTTCAGTAGCTCGAGCAGCCTTGGGTATGGCTGATGTTTGAGAACACACATCTGCAGTGCAGATCAACAAGGGACGAATGAGTGCAGCTCAGATCTAAGAAATGAAGAAAATGTAACTTGTTTTTCATAACGTGTTCATTGATTTAACTCAAATTGGCTTTAGTTCTTGAAGATGTGTAATTAACTAATTATGCAGATGTTGAAGCTGTATATATATATTCAACCTCTTTATTAGATACATGTATATGGAGTAGAATTTTTTAAATCATCCTATGAATAATTTGATGTTTAATGATAATGATTGATACTCATTTCTAAATATGTTTCTACTCTTTTGAGTATCATGTCTAGTTTGTATTGCTTCATTCTTGAATTATTTAATTTTTTCCACTCATTGGAGTTATATATTTTGGTAAATTTAAGTTTTGGTTGATGAAAAATACTACTAGTACTAATGTATTTAATTTTATTGGAACAATGTTGTCAATTTAACCACTCTTGCACAAAAATACAAAAATACAATTTAATTACTTTCCAAATGTACACTTGGCACCATTGCTTGCACTTAGAAATTCATTTTTTTTGCAGCACTCTTGAGTTCTTTTCTCTCTCCGTCCACATTAATATACCTCTCTCCATTTGAGTCATTTTGCAAAGCTGAAACCTCGTATCTGTAAGCCTCTCTATCATCTACATCTTTCAACCTCGTTTCCATGTGTTTTAAAACCTTAATTAAACAAATGTAAGCAAAAAAAATCAAATCTTTCGTGTTTCTCGAAGTTGTAGGTGCAAAAATGGGAGACCCTAACCCGAACCCGGAGGCGAATCAGCTCCCAGAAGCCGACTCGCTGCCTGATGGGTTTGTCGAATCCTCTACGGCGGAAGAAGAGGTGGATTACAAGGAGGAGAAGCTGCTGGAGCCCGGCTCGCGCCCCGAAGTTGTGATAGAAGATGGCGGTTCCTCATTGGGTAAATTGGTCGAGCACGTGGCGGATCAAACTCAATCAGCGGCTGCAGCTCAAGGCGACGTGAATGCCAAGGACAAATGTAATGTTCCTGTTTTTCAGCTTGGTGTGTTGTACAAAAGATGCTAGCTTTCTTTGATTGGTTTGTGATTCAAGTGGAATTTTTCGTCCATATTTGGGAGGTTATTGTTTTTTATACTGTTTGTATATGATATGTGATGTATGTTAATGGATTCTTGATGCTGTAAATGGAAAGGGATAATTCTTGATGTTCAGTGATGTTGTTTACACCATGAAAGAGAGGGTTTCATTCATTGATCAACAGTTTGATACTTGCTTCTGGCATATGATATATGGTCTTCAAAAAAAATGCCATGATGGCTTAAATGTAGTTTCCTAATTACATTGGTGCCGGAACAGATTTATGTGTTCTTGATTATGTTTTCAAGTTTTTGACTGTTTACAGCTCTAGATTTTCTTTTGCTTTTTTCACTACTTTGCTAAATCTAAGCTACTCACGGTTTTTGCAGCTGTTGAAGATGCTCAGACGCACACAGATACCTCAGTGGAGATTGCTGGGACTGGAACTACTGAAAACAACAAAAAGGTGTCCATAATGGATTCATCTTGAATAAATTGTGCCCTTCTATGTAATTATTGTAGAACTTTAAGTAATTTGGTTATTGGTACTCCTATCTTATCGTCCTTCAGGGACCCTTTGAGAGAAAGTGAACAATAGTTTAAAGGTCGCTTTGAAAATTGCATTAAATCCATTTCCTTGTAATTTTCTGATTTTCTCTAATTCATTCCATCAGGAAGCTCCTGAAGTCAAGCGCAAAATCAAACGTACCTTCAAATCAGAGAAGGAATATTTGGAGTTTACTTTGAAGTTTCAACAAGTCCTAACTGAAAGAGATTCTGGTTGGTTGCTGTAGTTTATTACCTTCTAATATGTTTTACTATAAGTTTAGTTCATATCACTCTGTAGACAATGTTTTTTGTATCCCAAATGTTTTATTTACAATTCAACCTTGTAACTCTGTAGTTTTTATGTAAACATCTCCATCTCTGTCTACTATCTAGTAACCTCATATATTTGCTTTAATTGGGGATAAGTCGTGCATCACAGTGCTTTTATTTGCTAATTTTTATATCTTTTTCTTATCTGCAGCTGTTGCTGTTAGAGATAAACTTGAGTCACTGTGTCGGGAGCTGCAACGTCAAAATAAAATGTTAATGGTATTTTCTTGGATTTCTCAGATCATCTACTCAACCAACACCTTTTTTTTAGACCGAAGTTTAGATCCATACATGCAGTCAGAAAATTTTCTTAGACCTCTTGTTTCTTAGGCCTCATGTTAATGGCCAGTATAGAACTTTCTTGCGGGAAAATGTTGGGAATGATGATACCCTTGACTGCTAACTCCATATCTTCCTGATCTCTGTCTGAAATATTGATATTAGTTCGCCTTTCTAATCACTTGCTGTTTGCTTGTTTCAGGAAGAGTGCAAGCGAGTGTCAAAAGACGGACAGAATTTGAGATTAGATCTGTCAAATAAGTTCCAAGATGCAATTAAGGTTTTATATGCTCCTGTCTACTGCCGTGTTTACTGTTCTATGCTCATCACTTTCTTGCATGTTTAAAAGATTCTTGGTTGTCAAGCAAGAAACACCAAATGACAACTAGCAAGATTTTTGTTAGTACTCCTTAAAAACTTTTCCTTACAACTTGCTCCTCTGAATTGTTTGTTGAAATTAGGTAGCTCTTATTGCATAAATGTATTCTTGTAGAGCGCATAACATCTGGAAGGTCGTTGCTCCATAAATATAAAGAGTTAAAGCTCAAAAATTGCTAACTGTGATTCTCTTTTCTATATTTATGTTTATGTTTTGCTTCTTTGTTGTAGGAAGTAAGCTGTAAGCTGGAGGAACAGAAAGATGAATGCATAGCTCAGCTAAAAGAGAACGAAATGTAAGACCAAATCAAGGGCTTTAGTTTATCTTGACATTTTAGAACTTTTTTCAGTATTGCCTGTGTGAGTATAAAACATCAGGGGCATTGTTTCAAGCTTCTGTGGGATGAAATGAAGAGAATGAAGTTAACATTTCTAGTTGATTATAGAAGATCATGTATACAAACCCTTTATATCTTTGATGGCGCCCATTCTCTGTTTCATAAATGTGGTTGTATGCTCAACCGAGATGCTTACATGATTGCATTCGTCAGTTCAAAACTAAGTAAACTTATTTAGTGCTTTCTTATTGTGTTGCTATGAAGCCAATTAATTGACTAGTCCTTGGACCAACTCTCTCTGTTCTCAGTTGAATCGGATAGCTTAGGTTTAGAAGGTGTCTCAGAATTTGCAAAAAAAGTTGCATTTATCGTCTTGCTTTATTCGCACCAGTTCCTTTCATGCACAAAATTCTCTAACTTCAGGTTGAAGATCAAGTTAAAACAACTTGTCGAGCAATATACTCTTTCCGAGCAGCAACATGCCCAGCAGGTACGTCCACGTCCAAGTATAAGGAATTATGCTTATACAAACTAATGGAGTATTACTTGTTTCTCACATTGAGCTGAAATTGGAATCTTTCATCTGGCTTTGCAGCTAAAACAGAAAGACCTCGAACTTCAGCTTTCTGATCTGAAACTTCAGCAACACGACGAGAAATTAAAGCAGGAGCAGGCTCAAATGAAACTTTACGCAGAACAAGTGGCGCAACTCTTAGGAACTGAAAAGAATTTGAGGTTGCAGTTAACAGCCGATGGCGAAAAGTTCCAACAGTTCCAGGTCGGCCCATTATAGTCTCTTGCACGTCACATTTCAATATCTTAACTATCATGAATTGCAAATTTGGCTACTTCATTGTGTTTCTTTCTCCCATAACTTGGTTTCTTTCTTCCCACTTTGTAATCCATGTCTACCAGGAAGCATTATTGAAGAGTAACGAGGTTTTTGAAACATTCAAGCAAGAAATTGAGAAGGTATAGATTGTCATGACGTTACTTTCCAAAGATTTTCCTCTATTTGATCCATATCTGTTCCTTTTCCTAATATAAATGTTAAAACTCTGGTTTGGTAAAACTAGATGGCGAAATCAATTAAGGACCTCAAGAAGGAAAACACCTTCATGAAGAGCAAAAGCGAGAAATCAGATATCACCCTAATCGAACTGGCCAACGAGGTATGAACTACAATTTGCTGTCGAAAAACACCTTTTGATCTTCATTCTGTATGACATGAACTGACTTTGAAATGTCTGCTTACCCCTCCCGAGCAGCGCGAGCTCCTGAAGAAACAACTGGAGAAAACGAGAAATCAGAAGGACAAACTGGAATCGCTGTGTCGATCCCTCCAAGCAGAGAGGAAGACAAGTTCAGTTGCAAGCAATAGTTCAGATACTGTTGTATGAACTCAGCTGTTTGGAGTGGAGTGCTATAAAGTAGACATGTATTCCAAAGGGCTGATGTTGTTAAACTTTGCCAAATTAAGGTTGTCCTAACAAATTTTGTTGGCTGAGTTGAGTGAACTTTTGGTGTTTCAGACTGCATATCCCTTGTATATTGTTATGTTGCAACAGCTATTGAAAAATCTTTTCATATTAACTGCTTCCTTCAAAATTGTGCCTGCACTTCACATACTATGCTTTGTGAAGGACTTGATTAGATTTGATTTTTAACCCAATAACTTGGTCTTGGCAAATGTTCTACATCTGATTAACCACAAGAGGCTGGTTTTCTTTTAATTGGGAAAATTATAGCTAAAGTCCTTAATTTTGAGAGAATTAATTAACTAAAAATAAACTAAGTTGGGAAAAATAACCTATTTCAATAGTAGAAGTAAGTGTTGAAAATGGTTCAAATAAGAACCTTCTTATTGTGGAAATATCTGAACCAATGACACAGCCCTTTATTACATGATTAATTCATGGGTTTAAGAATTTTAATTTGGTAGCTCGATAAGGTCAGATCTATAATTTCCATAAAAATATATCAAATCAATTATTCATATTATACCAGATTTGACAACACCCCACCTAAGGAGTGGGTGACCAAAAACATGCCAAATCCAACAAAGTAAAAAAAAAATCTGAATTTTTATTTTTAGAGTTAAATCAATTTGGCGTGTGGAGTAGTTAAGCCCATGCGACGTCGTTTGCTTCTTCCCTCTGAAAAAGTACCAACTTTTGTACGACTTGGGCTATATCTCCTTTTCTCTTCCGTCCTCACCCACTCCAAATTCCTCAATCCCTCTCTCCCCTCTCTAAAGATCCGTTTTTGCTCGAGGGTTTTTAATTGCGTAGCGTTCCGTCGCTAGCTCGCTGGTATTTTCGAAGGTGGTGATTTCGTCTTTCGTTTTGATGCTTTCCTTTGCAATTACACTTTGATGTCATCGAGTTCTGAATCGTTGGTTGTTTTGGTGGCTGTTTGAATCGAATCATGATTGATCCTTTTCTGAAACTCTTGTATGGGTTTAATGTGTTCTTTTCTAGTCAATGAACAGGAAATTTCTATCTTGTCTTAATTGGTTTTCTCTTGTTGAACTTCTTACATATGTTTGTTTGCCACTATTCTGAGTTTTTGGGGTGATTTAAGCACTAATTTGTTTCTGGATAGGTAGATTGAATAGCCTTGTAGAAAATTAGAAGAAGGCTTTTGGGTTGAGCTGAGACTATATATAATGAT
The DNA here is from genome assembly GCF_023119035.1 of Salvia hispanica. Taxonomy (NCBI): domain Eukaryota; kingdom Viridiplantae; phylum Streptophyta; class Magnoliopsida; order Lamiales; family Lamiaceae; genus Salvia; species Salvia hispanica. The sequence continues at coordinate 39,295,510 of NC_062967.1, forward strand.
GTTTGATTTAGCAGATATGTGTGTAAGAATCTAGTTCAATTGGATGGTGTTAGGATTAATATTTTGCAGTTGGTGAGGAAAATTGGACTAATTGTCATTGGACACATATTTTGCTGAGAAATTGAAGTTAAGAAGCAGTTAGTTCAGTTATGGTGTATACAAGCTCTAGGTGTAGGTAGTGGATTATTTGAACTTTGCAGAACCCTTCTCGTTATGCCTGAATTTTGTTTGTGATTCTTGGAAATATGCATTTTTGGAAATTATAGCCATGACTTATTCATCTGTCATCATTTTGGTTGAGTAATGAGGTGTATGGTTGTTCTGTGATTTTTGGATTCATCCCAGATACCTCCTTGATTATTGATTGGTAATTGTTTTTGCAATTGGGGTTTTCATCCTCAAAAGATGCTCCCATAAGGAATAGGTGCCCGATTAGACTGCAATTTGGTGATCCTTCTTTTGGAGCCAATACGTTGTTCTTTTCATGCTATCTGCTATGGATATCACAGTTTTTGCAGCAATCAACATCTTGCTTCAAGATTCATCTCTTTTTTTTGTGTGTTTTATGATTGTATCAGGTTGCAGATCATTGCATTTCGAGGATGGATTTTTTCTTTGGAAACTCGAACGAGGGATCTTCAAATTTTGACCAGGGCATGTTTAGGTGTCCGTTTCTGAGGAACATCAATGAACCAACTAACTTCTCCTTCACATCATCGATGGCTTTCCCTATTCCTGTAAGTCATATGCCTCTCTTTCACTTTCCATGTTTGCCCGTATCATTATCTAATAGATGCCCTTTTCTCTGCTGTCTTGCTCATATTAGGCACGGGATGGGAAGGGTCCCATATTTGAGGATGGTCCCAATTTTGATATGGCATTTAGGCTCTTCCATGGGCAAAATGGTGTTGTTCCGCTTTCCGGCAGGCCATTTCTTCCGACTCAGAAGTCTCAGCCCCAATCATCACAAGCTCAATTCAACCCCTTGGCGGCTAAAGCAGCGACCATTAGCCTCTCCGGTTTTGGTGCAGGGGGGGCTTTTGGTTTCGATGCTTTCTTCGAAAAATGGGGGAAGGACAACAAGAAACCGAAACCCTCAAAAAAGAAATCTTCTTCAAAGGTAAAATTTGCTCCTTTCGCTATGCAGCTCATTTCATATTCTGAAATACTCATCTTATTGGCTATACTTTGTCTACCAATAACTAATCTCGACATGCAATAGTTAAAGATGTTTATGTGTGAATCCAGGGAGAGAAATCAGGCCATGAAGCAATGGGCGATGATTGGTTGCAAAAAGGGAACTGCCCCATTGCAAAGTCCTATCGGGCCGTGAGTAGTGTGCTTCCTCTTGTAGCAAAGGCCCTTCAGCCCCCTCCTGGCATGAAGTATAGGTGCCCTCCTGCAATTGTGGCCGCCAGGAGTGCTCTAGCAAAAACTGCTTTCGCCAAAAACCTTAGGCCGCAGCCCCTACCTGCAAAAGTGCTCGCCATCGGACTTCTGGGAATGGCAGCTAATGTACCTCTAGGAATATGGAGGGAACACACTGAAAAATTCTCGCCATCGTGGTTTGTTGCTGTCCATGCTGCTGTGCCATTCATAGGCATGCTCAGGAAATCTGTGCTGATGCCAAAGGCAGCCATGGCATTCACCATAGCGGCATCTATTTTAGGGCAGGTGATCGGATCAAGGGCGGAGAGGTACCGGCTCAAGACAGCTGCTGATGCGAGGAAATTGGAATTTGCTGAAACTTCAGTTATCGGGCCAGACGTTACTGGGATTAAATGCCGGGAAAACGCCGATTGGAGTTCAAATTCTCTGCAAGTTCCTGGTACCTCATCCCCACCTGAGGTTTTCTGCTGATCTTGGGTTACTCCATTCTTGGTTCTGTTGCAGGTCTAGTTATATGCAAAAGTGAGCTTCTATTCTTGTTGTTTTTATATACCACCGAAGTCCTCCAGAAAAATTGGTGAAATAAATGTAAGAATTAAGAGAAGTTTATATTATAACTGAGGCATTTTTATGTATATGCATGTGTTGATTGAGAGATTCTTTTGCCCTCTTATTTTGCCTGTTCAATTGTAAAATAATTCCAAAAATGGAAGGTTGTATAGTAAAGAAAGTCCACAATGGTCTTGGCTCCTTGATTGATTAGTTGTTTGAGTTTCTGATGTAACTAAAAGTAAACTGTTTGGCTGTTTGCAATAGTCAGAGAGAGAGAGAGAGTTGTTTAAGTAAGAATTGATGGGACAGGTCACAGTTAGCTGTCCTAACCCCATTACAAAACTGATAGTCAACACATCACATGGGAGTTGCAACTCACCAAAGCACACTAAAAAGTCAAATGCTTATCTTGATTTAAAAGATGCTAAATAATTTAAATTTAAAATTGTAAGAGTATAGAAGCAAAATAAAACTTGTATTGCAGAGAAAAGTGTATTGTATTAGCAAGTGTAGGGACTCTCATATATTTATATTTACAGATTACAGAGGTAGGTTCATCTAATCTTAAACGATTACATACCAAGAGACAAATTACTCCCATACTACTTGAATTGAATCATTTCCCTGTATAGTGAAAACCAACACATTCAATCTCTCCTACTAGCCAAACATTCTTGACATGTTCTCAGAGTTGAACAAAATTTGGATAAAGTTACTGTAGTATTTGATCAGATGCAACAAAGACAGAAGCAATAGTACAGCTACAAATACAAATGTCAAAAACTATTATACAATGCGAGCAAAAAAAGAAGAAAGTATGGATTGCAAGTGTTTCTACTACCTGCCTACATCCCTACTGTTAATCCATCTACCATCGGTGTCGAAGACGATGTTACCTCCCTGCATCCTAGCATAGTGCATTTTGATGGCCGCCACTGGATCTGTAAGGTTAGGATACTCACCTCCAAACATCATCCTTCCTTGTCCAGCAATGCCAACACCCGACGATGTTCCTGCAGCTGCATTGAGTGTGTTTCTTCTCTGCATTTCAGCCAGCGTATCATCTTGTACCTGCTTCACACCAATGCTACTGCACATCTCTCTTCTTTGGAAAACAGAAGTGCCATCAACGGGGCCATGCAACGAAGATGGCATGAAATTGCTAAATGCAGAGGGGTATTTGGCCAGCAGGCGAGCAGAATCCAGCATGGGAGGGACCGGTGTTGTCTGTATCCTGTTTCCATCCCAAAGCGTGAATCTCCTAGCAGGCATCTTCTCAGGGGGAGCGTAGCCATTGCAGTCGAACTTTGACTGGGCAGAATCCTTCTGCTCGGAAATGAGTTTGAGTCTTTGATTCTGGCTGCTGCTACTCTCACCAGCTCGTTCAACGGGTTTCTGCAGGGAAGATGATAAGATCTTACCAAACAATTTCACATCACCTTTTCTCGGAGGATTGTTGTCACCAGCAGATGAGCAGCTTGATTGCGGTGGAGTTGAACGATCCCTGACTCGTTCCGGAGGTGGAAACGAGAGATCATTCTTCCTTGCTTCCTTGCACTTCTGAAGTGAGAAATCTGTATGCCAATCTGAATTCGAATGTTCACCATGACGAGCAGAGCTGACATCCCTCTTTGTCCCTTTCATAGTCTGCAAGGAAAGGGGGTACCCCTGGAGAATCTGGGAAGATCCCAACGAGTAGCTAGAAAGATGTGTTCCATCATTCCCATTAGCCTCAACAGGTAGTAAAGCGTTGCGGTTTGGAGTATCACTGTATTTAATAGGAACTGAAAATATTGATGTTGAAGCCACGGATGCTAAGCGGCCATTCTGTGGCAACGAGCTGACACTAGATTTTTCAGCAGAACACATTCCAACATTGGCCTCTTTTGGGGTATTGAACTTCTTACAAGTTTGTGTAGAAGAATGTGTATCAACAGAGGTATGAGAAAGCTCAAATTTCTTCCAGCATGTTTCATGGCCTGTGTCATTAACATCAGTAGAATCAGATAAATGAACTTTGGGTAAAAGAGGTACGTCACATTGTTTTTCTTCAGCACCATTGCCATTCGAGACCTTAACTAAAGCCCCCTTCTCAGCCTCATTTGGCCAGTCTGGAACTTCTTCTTTAGCCCCTCGTCTGGACTCCATATTCAAGGCAACAGCTGTAGTTTGAGGATATTGGACATCTTTAACTGGCTTATCATCCCCACGAGCAACTAAAGCTGAATTCTCTAGAACCAGTTCACCAGTTGTAGAATCAAGAGGGCATTGTCCTTGATTCCCTTCGAATGTTTTAACTTCAGGAGCCATATCCACAATCTCAGATTCATGATCAGACTTCATGCGAGGTGGTGGGGAAGTCTCCTTTGTCTCGTATTCTGAGCTGTTGTTGCTAGTGCCCAAGTAAGTCCCCATATTACAATCATCTTCGATGTCACTACCACCTCCATCAACATCACCTGATGCAGCTCCAGAGCCAAGCTGAACCATATCCAACCCAAGGGACTTTCTAGCCTTGCTAAAGAACACCTTGCACTGATTGGCAGATTTTGTTCGGACACAATGAGAGACCATACGAAAATCTTTCCCATGAGATGACACGGCCCGAATGAAGATGGATTTCTCCTCATCTGACCAATCAGTTGAATTCATTTCGCCGCAGCTCTCATCCGAGCACTCACTATCAACATCCTCAGTGACCTCAGGGGTCAAAGGCCATTTTACAGACGGACTGATTCGTGGACAGCTCGTATCTTTGTAACCGTCACCAAGGTCAACAGAACTTGTGATGGAAGAACTCGTAGTCTCAGGCGATAAGGAGCCACAAATGCCAGCTAACACATCAGCAGCTTCTGTCTCCATATCATTGTTGTCCATATCCTTACTGTCAGACCCCTTCAACAGATGATCAACGACCCTAGGGGGGGCGCAAGAACTAGATGCACCACCAAGAGAGGATCTTGATACGCCTTTCTGCCGGACATCCATGCCCTTATCAATGTTAGCCACAATCTCAGAAGCTGCACCCAACATATCAAGAGAAGCAGCATTGAACTCACGATTCCTTCTTTTCCCCGAACCAACAAGGTAATTTGTTGTTTGGGATTTTCTTTGCTTGATGAAGCCGGAATTCTTTCTAGCTTCCTCAAACCATTTTGACTTGTGATTTTTGTAATAGAACTCGATGCAATCTGCCACGGTTTTATGATCCAGAAAAGATGCTATCTTCCTGAAATCCTTCCCGTAGGCAGCAAGCTTTTTGATAAAAATTACTCTCTCTTCAGTTGCCCACGGGTTAATGATAGACCTTTCTTTTTCAACAGTAAAAGGATCTTCGACAAGACCATTGTTTGTGATAAACCTTGACATCTTCACGTTCTTGTCCAAAATTAAAGCTGGCATCTTCAGAGTATTCCTATTGGGTTTGAATGCCAACTGTGAAAGCAAATTGTTCACGTAGTCGATCACTTCATCGGCAGGAACTGTTTGAAAACCTCCAGCTGCAAAACATTTCCAGATAAGTAATTAAACATCGGAAACAAGTATACATACACTCAACAAACTTGAGATTCTTAAAGATCTGAAAAGATCATAAAATAGGGAGGTAAATATGGGTATCAAAGTAACAGCATGCTTCCATAGTCACCCATTTGTTATAATAGACAGAAAAGATATAAAGCAATAAGCTTACCATAAGAAGAAACTCGAGAACGATGTCTTTTATGGCCATTTCGACTTGGATCAAACTTCTTCCGAGTTTTCCCTCGAAGTGTCTTGATAGAAACTACTTGGCCTTCCTTCCAGAAATGTTGAAATACCTTAAACTTGAGGACCAAAACCTTCTCCTTGAACTGGAGAAATTGCTTCCTCTTTAGAAATCTTTCCTTAACTGCAGAGGAATTGCTTGGCAAAGAAGAGAAGAAAGAATCAACAGAACCATCAAAACGGCACTGTTTGGGCAGTAACTTATTTATCTCCTCCAAAGCTCTGCTGGAAGCATCCCTATTGGAAGAGAGTATTGCGCCCCAAATATTGCCCACGTCGCGATCCTCACGAATAGTATTCCTAGTAAGTACATTACTACTGACATACCCATGGCTTTCGGGAGAATTGGAAACATTCTTCAAACATTTCGTATCCAAGTTGCAAGATTTGTCCACATCCACATTTCTAGAATCTTCTGAAAATTCTTCTTTCTCAGGTGAAAAGATGGCAGGCACATCCACAAATTTCGACGTAGCACTGCCTGGGCTATCCGTATCCACATCTTTGGACACAGCATGCCCAACACCATATCTGGAAGCAGTATCTAGCAATTCACAAGGTTTTGATTGCTGCTCTCCTACCGATGTCCTGGGACCGGCTGGGTGAGATATTGATGACTTCAGTTCCGTTTCAAGTGACTCAATCTCAGATTCTGTAATTTCAAGTGCTTTCAATACATCTACCTTCCATACCAACAACTTATCCATGGATATCCTTTGAGTATCACCATATTCTGCAGAACATGGATCATTGGGCTGTAGTAATTCATTTATCAAAGAGCTCAAATTCGTAATAGATTCAAGCTCCAAATTTTGTAAGTTAATAGGTGAACCAGCATAGTGTGACAGGGATGCAGTACTGGGAGAACAGCTTACATTACTAGCATCACAATCCATATTTGCCTCCTTGGCAGATTTTTCTTCGAGAACATCTATTCCACGGAAGAAATAGTAGTAGGTTAGAAGAAATTTATAGACATAAAGGATAAACTAAAATTTTGATGAATAATATGAACGACCAAAGTTCCAATAAAGCATCGAAAAAAAGTTCACTGAGTGAGGAATTTCATATTACAATCCATGGCAAGAGGATAAAAAACTTAATCCCCAGTTGTACTAATATTTCAAATGCAAAAGACTGACTTGCATATAGAAACATTAACTATTTTCCATATTATAAAAGGAAGCTATAAAAATCAGCTACAAGATGTATACATATCGTTCATTAAGACTTTAAGATCATGTTCAACCAACAAAGTGTGCAACAGAGCACCAATGCCATCACTTCTAGTTAATTAGAGTTAAGGAAATCATATATTAACTAAGAAATTAAGAAAGACTAACAGGGACGTGGCTGCAGTTTAGGATGAATATTAAAGAATAGATATAAAGAATTTATTGACAGAATAAAACAAGGGAGGGAGCACCGACAGCTACAATGCAAAAATCTTTAAAAAATCAAGCTGCAAAGCACAATAACAATCCTACATACTCTTTTTCCAGCTAAGGTGGGACAGGATACACATACAGGCAATCAGTTTACACAATATAGTTAAGAAACAGAGGAAGTAAGATGCTCAGCGGTGACCCATATATTACCTGGTGAATAACTACAAGCAACCGAAGATGGAGTAGCAGGTGAGGCACACTCCAACAATCTTTCAACTCTTGCACTCTTCTCAACCAGGTTGACGGATTGAGACTGAGGTGATTCTGTACTAACGACACTAATAGAGGATTCGCTTTTGGTAGTACCATCTTCAGGGCCATCGACTTTCTTCTTCTCATACTTTGCCAGTCCCTCACCCCAACCAAGGCGCCTTTTTTTCCTAGATCCAGTATCTTCAGATTGGGTGGGACTATTTGATCTATCACAAGAAACATCTACAGTAAGAGACTTGCTGGGAATTGCATTCTTCAGCTGCACTTCAGTCAGAACCTCAATAGAATCCTGCCCTAGACTCTTTGAGCTGGTAGAATGATTGATACATGTACTGCCCACCTGGCTCCACTTTAGAGGTTCCAACTCTACTGGCCCCAAGCAGTTCTCTTTTTCAGATTCTTGACCTTTACCAGTCGTCTCATCAGTAATGTTATCCACTTTCTCCTTCACGAGAGATTCAGTTAGGGATTGATCTGATACACTTATAGAATCAAGCGGGGCATGAGAGACCCTGTCGCTTCTGCTGCTGCTATTGTGGCATGGTTGGATGTATTCTATGGACCTCGGGTTGTTTACTTCAGTGATAGTTTCTCCAGTTGAATTATGTGGTACAGCAGCTTCCCAAGAGGGGCCTTTCCACTCTTTCCGGGTAAAGGAACCCCTATTATTCTTATAATACCTTCCATTACCACGGGTGCTAAAGGTTTGGCTACGTTCATTTTCCAAATTTCTATCAAACCGTGAACTAAAAGGCGCAACGCCTTGGCCAGGATCACCAGAATACATAGACCAACCACCCTGCTTGCTCTGACCTGTAGCAAATGAAAACACACAACAAGGAGAAAAGGAATCAGCATAAGCAAAAACAACATTCCTTAGCTAAAAAATAAAGATGAGAATGCGTTCTAGGCAACTCACCGCGCTCTTTATCAATGAAAAGTAAAACCAAAACGAAACCAACAAAAGTTATATTTTTCTCTCTTTCTTTCCTATCAAACTGAATCCCACACAACACAAATACATCCTGAAAACAAAACCATGGCAAATAACCCGGTGCACATGTCTCTTAACCACAAAAGGTATTTTAGGAATTAAACACGAGCAAAAGTATCTCCACAACAACCTAATCCTCTTAAAGCTTCCATCTTCCAAAACTGGAAATCAACAAAACCCACTTTCAACCCCAAACCAAAACGTCTTTGACAGACAACAACCTAACACACTTTTAAATAAGCACTATTCCAGGGTTAATTAAACTGAAACACAAAATTTCTCATTTAAAAACCACTCCACTTTTGCCCTAAACAGTAATTTCAGAAACCCTAAAAATAAAATAAAAAAAGATTAGATCTCTTTCTGATTTTGTCTCATTGTTTACTCACCAAGGGAGCGGAAATCAGAATACCACCGCTGCTGCTGCTGCTGATGATATGGAGGCGGAGCGTGGTGGTTGCGGTGCGGCTGCTGCTGGTGCTGGTCCCTCCATTTGTGAATCCCGCCGCGGCCCAATCCTCCGGCGACGGCAGAGGCGGATCTGTCGTGCTTCCGAAAATCCCTTCGATCCCAAGGCAATGGCTCCGGAGGCATGAAAATCAACTGATTCACTACTTCAGCGGCGGCGGTGGCTGCTTCCCTTCACGCGGCGTCGTTCCAATCTCAAACAATCCCCTCAATTTAACAAATGGGCATCGACTGGAGGTGGAGCCAAAACACTGGACTACAAGATAGCTTAGAAATTGAGAGAGCTGTGAATTTGGGGGCTGCGAATTTTATCCCTTTTTGCTTGTTTCTGGAGGCGGGGAGAAGAGGGAAGAAATTTTTTGTGAGAGTTTATTGATTCTGTGAGGTGATAAGGTACAAAAGAGAGATGAGAGAGGATACTTCTTTTATTAAAAAATAATTACCAAATAAAAAATATTATTTGTTTTTGTTAAATCAAAATTTAGGGTTTCAGTAGCTTCAATTCGAATTTATTTTCCTCTAATTTTAGTTGTCGGTGTGGTTTTTAATATTTTACTACGATATTTAGGTGTATTCCACCTATATACTCAATTTTATTCTTCTGTTAAAAATAGTAGGAGGAGGAGTACTACTATTTTTTAAAATATCCAAAAAATTGAAAAGTCCATCCTACATTTCCATCCTTTTCAAATTCAAAATTTTATTGTTTGACTAGTTTTAAAAGAAATATACTTGCACTTTGGAGTGTTACATACACTTCAATGACCCAACATTTTGTTAGTATTATTTTAAAAGGTGTAATTTAAATGTAATTATTCTAGTTTCCCTTATTTATTTCATTTATTAAAAGAAGAATTTTAAATAAATAAAATAAAAGGGAAGAATATAATTTGGAACGTCTGAAAAGAAAGTATTGAGACATCATAAATTCATAAGGGAATAGAATAATGTTTTATATAATTATTTAATTAGGTTGCTTGTTCCATTGGCAAGGTATCATACCTTGCTTAAATAGAATAGACATATTTATCTAAAGGGATATTGGCATCTAATATCACGAAACTTTTAAAAAGTTGGATTTTTTTCATGAATTTTAAAATTGGCAAATAATATCACGAACTTTACCTTGGGTTTGTTTTTTCCCACGAATGAAAAAATTCATGTTATTTTAATAGATTGAAGAACAATTTTTGAGGGTGTGCTTCAAGAAAAACTATCTTCAAATATTGAAAAACTTAAAACTTTCGAAATTGTTGTCGAGAAATTACGAAAAAAAATCGGTATCATAGTATTATTTGTGGGAATTTTTTCATTCGTGGGAAAAAACAAATACGTGGTAAAATTCGTGATATTATTTGTCAATTTTAAAGTTCGTGAGAAAAACTCAATTTTTTAAAAGTTTCGTGATGTTAGATGTCAATATTCCTTATCTAAAATAAGCGTAGAAGTGTATATATGGCACCTTTTCCAAATAAAGTATTCCTATTTTCCCCAGTAGTCAGTCACAATTTTAACATTTTCGTTATGTTTTCAAGATGGGTTGTATATATTATAAGGAAATATATGCAAATAATTATTCCTCGTCAATTTATCAATCATATTCAAATTGATATTTTTATATAGCTCGTAGTGGATCTCCATGCACTCTATATATTTCAATTTTTTGTAATAGTAAAATAATCTGATTTAATTCTTATGGGCCCATTGCTTTAATGGATCTTCGTTAGGCCCAAATTCTCAATTTTGTTAAGTCTCTTTCAATTTTTTTAAAAGGATATTTTTACACTCATGTTTCCTAGTCCATTTGCATTTGCATTTGCAATGACAAATTGGTCATGTAGATTTAATCATGCTAAAGGATACAAGTTCGAATTTCACAATATTTGTACATTTAGTACAAAATGATAAATAAACATATATTTTTGAAGACCTTGCATATCACAGTTGAATCAAATCTGAATCTTTACCTTCGAACATTAACAACTCCACTATTAAGTCAATATAAATTCACATTGGTTAATTGCTTTGTTTATAAAAAAACAGGTGTCAGAGTATCAAATTGGTTTGCTGTCATTACCAAATCGTTATATGTTTAAATCAAGTTCACAATATATTGACATAATAAAAACATAGTATATTAAATCCAATTTTGTTTAGTCTACAAAAAGTCGTACAAATGCAAGAGGCTCAAGAAATTTATAAATAATGTCTCACATTAAGAGTACTCCTAAGCTAATTTCGTTATCCATAGCTAGTTCCTTATATAGGCCTAAATCTAATTAAACAATTAAATCCTTGGGAATTTAACCTTTATTAATCGGGAAGTTATTGGTTGACTTAACGCACATGTTCCATCATTTCTTGCACTTTTAAATTTAATATGTAGTATAGTAGTAGTATTAAATAAGCTGTCATTCTTCAATATCCATAATCCATAATTATAATAAAATGAAAAAGTTAATCATACCCAATCCCATGTGCACCTCCCCATAATTGGTTCAATTCCTTAGTCAACAAACCATATTACGTTCGACATTAAGTCGAAATCATACTATATATACATAATTAAATTATATTTTCCTTGCATATATTTACAACCAATCCCATGTGCACTTCTATGAATTTTTTAATCCACATGTATATGAAATCCTAACAAGGTAAATTGTTCTATTTTTCCTCAAAAAGGTTGAGATATTTCTACTATTTATCATTAAATTGAATTCTCAAAATATATGTCAAAAATAGGTTGTCTTGACTTAGTCACAGGAATCACAACACCGTTACACAAAATTTATCAACAACAGTTAGATTCTATTCTATTTCAATCTTTCCATCTTTTTCAAAGCAAAACATTTTATTTTCGGAATGAACTTTTATACAATGTTATTTACTATGTTAAGTAAAAAGATAAATAAAGAGAGTACTGCTTACGTTTTAAAAAATATTGCATTACTTTGAGTGAACCTATTAAAAATGAAAATGTAAAAAGGTGAGAGAGAATGAGTACATCCTAATTTACCTAGCAAGTTTTCAGTTGAAATTAAATGATTCAATCTACTTGAACCCTATAAATTTGATTGAATTTTTCGAGGCCTTTTTCTTTGAATTGCCCACGTTTCAAAACAAGAAGAGTTTAACTAACAAAGCTAGGATAATTTCAATTTCCAAACTTACTAGTAATAAAATTCAGTCACGGTTTACTTGAATCAAAATGGACTAGCAATTTTTGACTATTATAAGCCACCACCTTTAACATCTTACTTTAACAAGCAAAATAATGATTAGAATCATAGAGTACACCAAGTTGTAAACTCATTTATAAATTCTAGTATATTTTAATATTAATAAAATCTTACAAGTTGCAACTTTATTGTGTATAGTAGTTGTACAAATTGAGTGTCGGCAACTAACGCTACATGCCAAAATTGACGTTTTGTCCCAACCAAAAAACACAGAATTGTCTTCGTCACTATATAAACCGATTTTAACTCTTAAATTGTAATTTCATATGTTTGATCTGTTGCTTTTTTTACAATTTAGGTTGCGATAAAGTGATGAAATTGAGGTATCATAACTCATAAGATATTCTTAGTAAAATGACTTAATCAGTTTAATAAAGTTGAAAGAGTGTCATTTGCAAGTGTATAAATTACATTATATAGTACTCCATGAGAAATAGTTTCACGAGTCCCAAAAAATGTGTTGCTTTTCATCGTGATTCAACTCTAAGTTAATCTATCAATTACAACCTCAGTAAAAAATAAAAGTAGTTTACCTTTGGGAGCATTGTTTTTCATAAAAAGAAATGAATTAAAAATACAGACAACTAAATAAAAAGAACGTGATCATAATAGATGCAGATATTTAGCAACGACTTTGTCACAAAATTTAACTCACAGATGCCAGAGCTGCAAGTGTCCAATCACAAACCTTCATCATTGCCGCCAAACTTTCTCAAATCCCATTACTTTTCTGTAGTCTAATTCCAATTGGGCCAATTCCAATTCCGGTTAATTTCATTGGGTCGCTTTCGTTTCCCCCATTTTTTCTCCATAAACATGAGGCATGTGCTTGTCAGAGTCAATGATATAGCATAGAGGTGTTAATGGAGCAGTAAAAACTAGCTGACTTCTCATTTTGCCATTTCTTTAAAAATAAAAATCCAGTCTTGAATCTGAGAATATTTAGGGATTTGTAATGATGAGGTCTTGTCTTTTTATATTGCTCTTTATTTTAACTGATTGAGTTGGCCAATCAGTATAACTATGAATTTGCCATCCCATATTTCATTGGCAGATCATATTCTTCTGTAGATAAATTCCAATTCAATTGGAATTTAGAACCCTATATCCAATTTGGGTTCTTTTTCTGTTTGAAAGGGGGGTAATATTTTTTTTTGATGGGGGGTTCAGTAATCTGTGCAATTTGCTTCTTGTTGTTGAATACTTTAGTGGGAATTTGCCACTCTTTGTCTAGTGTAGATCAAGAACATGATAGGATAACATACTTGCCTGGGCAGCCACAAAATGTTGGATTCAACCAGTATTCTGGCTATGTGACTGTGAATGAGCAAAATGGGAGGGCACTTTTTTACTGGCTGACAGAGGCTCCTAAGGATAGAGGCCCTGATTCAAGGCCACTGGTTTTGTGGCTCAATGGGGGCCCTGGTTGCTCTTCTGTAGCTTATGGGGCTGCGGAAGAGATCGGCCCTTTTCGGATTAATTCGGATGGGAGAACCCTCTTCCTCAACCCTTATGCTTGGAACAAATGTATGTTGTGAAATTGGATTTGGTAGTTTAAATTGTTTCCTTTTTGCTGTTGTGATGCATACTTAATTATTGGTTTGTGTATTGTGGTAGTGGCTAATTTGCTCTTTCTGGAGTCACCTGCTGGTGTTGGATTTTCGTATTCGAATACTACATCTGATTTGTATACTGTTGGTGACCAAAGAACTGGTATTGTGCTGTTCTTGATTCTTGAGGCTTCATTTGTTTAATTGTTGTGGAATGATCAAAATGTGTCTGTGTTTGCACTTGATTTTCTGAATGTGTTGTTGGTTCATGGTATTGTAATTTCAGCCGAAGACGCATACACCTTTTTGGTCAACTGGTTGGAGAGGTTTCCACAATACAAACATAGAGAGTTTTACATTGCTGGGGAGAGCTATGCAGGTCTTTATAATGTTTATGATTATGAAAAAGCTCAATTTTGACAAAGAGAAGATGATCTAATCACGGCTTTCGTGCTCGTTGCTCATCCTTCTTCAGGGCATTATGTTCCTCAGCTCTCTCAACTCGTATACGAAAGAAACAAGGGAGTTCAGAATCCAGTTCTGAACTTTAAAGGATTCATGGTACATACATTTTAAGTTTTGCTCAGTTGAAGAATTGTGTAAATATGTATCTCCATTTTGGCTTAATCTTTGTTTCTGAACATTGTATGTTTAGGTGGGGAACGCTGTCACTGATGATCACCACGATTACATTGGCACGTTTGAGTATTGGTGGACTCACGGCTTGATTTCAGATTCAACTTACAAAATTCTGCAGAAAACATGTGACACTGGATCTGCGACTCATCCTTCAAGCGACTGCGTTAGGTCTCTTAATCTAGCCGACAGGGAGATGGGGAACATTGATCCTTACAGCATTTACACTCCCCCTTGCAATAACACTTCTGCACTCAGACGCCGTTTAAGGGGTCACTATGTAAGTCTTTAATAAGAGTTGAGTTATAAATGTGGTACAAAAATGCTTCATTTCTTTACTTTTAAATGAAGTACTAAGCTATGGCTAAAAGTATGAATAGTATGATTGCTTTGGTTCAGTCTTTATGCATCTGTGGTGTATGTTGTGGCAATCAATTGTATCTAAAACACGGAGGATCTCGTTTTCCTTGAAAAAACAGCCGTGGATGTCTAGAGCATATGATCCTTGCACCGAGAGGTACTCCCAGATCTACTTCAATCACCTTGATGTTCAGAAAGCAATGCACGCCAACGTGACAAGGCTCTCGTATCCATGGCAGACGTGCAGGTAGCTTCACCCTTTCGTGGTTTTCTCATCTCCTGTTCCGTGCCTTTTTTTTTTTTCTAACAACCCCCTCACCGTTGCAGTGATGTAGTCGGTAATTACTGGACCGATTCCCCTCTGTCCATGCTTCCGATTTATCAAGAGCTAAAATCAGCCGGCATCCGGATTTGGGTATTCAGGTATGAATTCCTTCTCCAACATTCATTAAATCACAAATTTTTTTTGATAACTTCATCAATTAGAGTAGCTTGAGTTCACTTGACCTAAAATTCATGTGATGATCTTGCCTTTCTTGCAGTGGGGATACTGATTCGGTCGTTCCAGTCACTGCAACGCGCTACTCAATCGATGCTTTGAACCTTCCGACTCTATCAAAGTGGTATCCTTGGTATGATAACAAAAAGGTAAGACTAGTAAGCCAAACAAGATCCTTCAAACATAAACACTGCTTCATAATCTGTCGAATTTCATCGCTTTTTGATGCCACTTTTCGCCATTTGTGAACATAGGTTGGTGGATGGAGCCAAATATACGACGGATTGACTCTTGTAACAGTGACCGGAGCAGGGCATGAGGTGCCCTTGCATCGCCCCCGACAAGCATTCATCCTCTTCCGATCGTTCCTTGAGAACAAGGCAATGCCTACCTAAATATACTATTTTCAAACACAAATAGTTGATTCGTTGGTTCGTGTATGATGGAATGGAATAAGATATGTTTTCGTTTCGATTAGGGATAGTTAGAAGACAGAGAGAGTAGAGTACATTATTTTTTTTCTTCCTGTGTTAAGATCAAATGTCACACTTTGTAAGAATAGATTGATTCAAGTATTTGTAGTAGTGAAGTTGCATACTCAGCAACATATATGTAACAATTTGGACTTATAATTGGAGTTAATCTCAATATGTATGATTTGTAATGTTTGTTTGTATGATTTACTGTGTTCTTTAAATTATCCAAGTTTTCAAGATTTGGTTACCAAATTCGAGTCTTGATTTGGGACGAACTTATGCACCATGTGTCTAGTTAGAAATGTTTGACTTTTGAGGGCATTCACAATGGGACGGAGGATGCGACGCCCTAAGCCCGCCCTATGCTCCGCCATATCAGTATTCTATCCTTCGTCACTTCCACCTGCAATGGGGCGGACTATAGCCCGCCCTAAGCATTTTATTTATTATTTGAATATTTAAACAATACGAAAATTCATTAATCCTATTTTTTATGTTTGCAAATATATCAATTAGCAAGAATAAAAATATAAAAACACCACAAATTAAAGGCAATCCTATTGTCAATATTTATTTTTTATTTTTTATTTTATTCTTGCAAATATGAAAATCTTCGGAATTTATTATTGAATTTAGAGAGAAATTGAGATGGGGAAGAGAGTGGAGTGAAAGGTGTGAAATGAAGTAAAAAAAATAGTGATATATATAGAAGAAAATACCAAAAAATTGAAAAAAAAAAAGAAAAATGTGTGCATCCTCCGTCGCATCCTCCGCCCTACTGTGGATGTCTGAGGTTGATTGTGAAATGTGAAGGATATAATAGGCCAATTTACAACTGAAAAATATGTTGAAACATAAATTCATACGAATTGAAGTAATAAAATATTATTAAAAAGGTATATTTTGTATAGAGATTTGAGCAAATTAAATACTTGGAGTAATTGATTGGAAACTAATGGAATATTTATTGTTGTTGGATAACATAAAAGAATACACATTTACGTTCAAATTAAGTTGTAAACATTTTCTAGCAATTATTTCGTATTGGAAAATTGTAACATCGACGCTTTTATTTAATTTAGGTATTATTATTGTATTAATAAAATTCAAACCTCTCATATTTGTCACAATTAATATTATTCCAAAAGGATTGAATAATTGTGTCATTTGAAATTGTCAAGATTGGCTAAATCAACAATAATGCGTCTAAGTAACTAATGGCAACCTAAGAAGATATAT
The DNA here is from genome assembly GCF_023119035.1 of Salvia hispanica. Taxonomy (NCBI): domain Eukaryota; kingdom Viridiplantae; phylum Streptophyta; class Magnoliopsida; order Lamiales; family Lamiaceae; genus Salvia; species Salvia hispanica. The sequence goes on from NC_062967.1 coordinate 39,312,341, forward strand.
TTAAAGCTAAAATTTGACAATGTGAAATTTTATAGCTTTCAATTATTTTATCACCAAGTTTTCTTATATATGCTAATAACTCAATAGATTAATTGCTCCATAATTTACATCTTATTTATTTTTATAGTTCATGAGCTCAATCAGTTAATACCTACCAAGTCGAACTTGTATATTCTCTAGTCAAGTGGTAGTTGATTTTAATTGTATGGAGTCTATATTTCATCACTAGTAATACGTTAAATGTGCATTAGATTCAACAGCATATATTAATTACCCATTTCTTTAAAATTAAAATCATTTTATATACTACTACCACACCAACTGTACCACCAACCTTTGACATAATGTAGCATTTGTAACTAAATCACTAATTTATTTTATTACTAGTATACATGTTGGAGCATGACCCTTGGTTACTAAGGTCAATATTTTCACACTTGATACATTTGCCCATTTTTATATTTTCTAAGATCTATTTGGGATCGCAAAATTAGGCTGGCAAGGAATCAAGATTTGCTTCCTAACTTACCATCAATGCTGATCACATGCATGAGCCCATCTCAAGATATTATATTTCCACATTCATACTTACCTTAAATTCCACTCTACAAATTACAACCCATCCCATTTTTCTTTAAAGTGGTCTAATAAAGATGACCTAAACTTCGCTTAATCACTAGCAATTGTAGCATTACAATGAGAGGGCTCCCCCTTTGCTCTCCCCAATGCCTTTCCGGGCCCATCTTCGTCGCGCTACTAGTATGCCTGTTCGTGCCACCTCTTGCCATGTCAGCAGGCCTGACCTATCCTAAACAACAAGAGAGAGATAGGATCATAAAACTCCCGGGGCAACCATCGAACGTGAAATTCTCGCAGTACTCGGGCTACGTCACCGTGGACGCGAAGGCGGGCCGGGCCCTTTTCTTTTGGTTGGTGGAGGCGAGCAAGAAGCCCGAATCAAAGCCGCTAGTCTTGTGGCTCAATGGCGGGCCGGGCTGCTCCTCCATTGCTTATGGAGCATCCGAGGAAATCGGCCCGTTTCGTGTCCGGCCCGATGGCCGGACCCTCTCCTTGAGCCCCCATGCTTGGAATAAAGGTATGTTACATATTTTTGAGCTACATGAATCTAATTAATTAAATATTCATGATCATGAAATAATTTGTTGATTAATACATGCAGTGGCCAATTTGTTGTTTCTTGATTCACCAGCTGGTGTTGGCTTTTCATACTCAAATTCTTCATCTGATCGAAGAACTGGTGACAAAAGAACAGGTCCCAAGTCCCAACTATTTCACACACACACACACACACATAAACAAATCCATCTTATAACTAAATATGAGTTTATATAATTTTCAAAATTGTACAGGAAATGATGCCTATAAATTCTTGAGAAGGTGGTTTGAAAGGTTCCCTCAGTTTAAGTATAGAACTTTCTACATTGCTGGTGAAAGCTATGCAGGTAATTATCACACACACGTAGAATTGTGGTCAATTGAGAACTAAATTAAAATGAGAATTTAAGAACTTATCAGTTAACTCATTCATTAATCAGTTGTTGACTTTCAATAACTGATATTCATGAATCAACATCCCCTTATATATTTTGTGATGTCAACCGATTTTAATAAATTAACTTCAATGGATCAATATTTGCATACATGCCTATTTAATTAAGGTCATTATATTCCCGAGCTATCGAAGATCATCGTCGATCGTAACAAAGGCGTCAACAACCCCATCATCAACTTCAAAGGTTTCTTGGTGAGCAACTCTTGAAAATTAGAAAATACAGAAAAATGTCAACAAATTAATAAAAAAAAATATTTTCATGGTTGGCAGCTTGGGAATCCGTTGATCGACGATTTTTACGACAACATCGGGACGTTTGAGTTCTGGTGGAACCACGGATTGGTCGGGGACTCGACCTACGCTCAACTGAACGAGTCGTGCCCCCGCGACTCGTTCCTCTTCCCTTCAGATGATTGCTACACAGCTCTATCCTCGGCTTACTCCGAATTCGGAAACATCAATCCCTACGCCATCTACCAAAGCCCTTGTGATCAGCTTGCCACCCTCAACAAAGCTCCCTTGGTAATAATATTATGTGTTGTTTGTTAAGCAAAAATTGAAAGTTTATGTTACATTTTCTTCTTATTATTATTATTAACATTTTGACCGTTTTAGCCTTGGAAGTTTAGAGGGAACGATCAATGCGTTGTCAAGTACACGAAATTGTATATGAATAGAGCAGATGTGCAAAGGGCTTTACATGCCAACATAACTGGAATCCCTCACCCTTGGGCCACCTGCAGGTAATTTTATTTATTCATTCATTTATTCATTTCAATTTCTATTTCTATTATATTAATAACAAACATCATCTCCTATTTCTCGCCTTCATTAAAAAAAGAAGTAATATTTCTGTACTAATTAAATAAAACCCCATTTCAATTAACTAAGACAAAAAATACTTAAAAATAATTTGGAATAATATTTTGTATACAATTTAACAGTGACGTCATAAGAGGGGGATGGACGGATTCACCCAGATCAATGCTTCCAATTTTTCAGCAGCTTATAAATGCCGGCCTCAGAATATGGGTATTTAGGTAATTTTTTCACATCCCTTCAAATTAATTATCCCTTAAACTTTGACATGTTTATTTATTTCATTTATTGAAATATATTATGATCGACAGTGGCGACACAGACGCAGTTTTGCCATTAACTGCAACACGTTATTCCCTCAAAGCTCTAAATCTACAACTCAATACTACTTGGCATGCTTGGTATGACAAACATCAGGTACATATATTTTCTTCATTTTAAAATTTAAAAAAAAAACAATTAAATGTTGTGATTCCAAAAAGAGTACTTGCCTTAACTCTTTTTAGGCATTTTTTAGCTAATAAAATGTTGCCCATGACACCTAATTAACACATATTGTATTATTTTTTGTTGTTAATTTCGCATTTTTAAGAGCAATTGTTGAAGTCAAGGATTGTACTTATTTATTATTTTATCGACAATTTAACTTAGTCGATATATAGATTATTATTCTTTCTTCTTTGCTCGCCAAGAATTCGGAACAATAATAGTTGGAGATGTTTTCATCCTCAAAAATTGGTTTTACTTATGGTTGGTGGTGCCCGTTAGTTATTTTATTTGCATACTTTTAGTTCTTAACAATATTGTAACCTTCTAATATCATAAGTCTAGATAGAGGATTACAATTTAGGATATTAATCAATTATATTAACTCAATATCAATAGACACAACTTAATTTGCTTACTATATTAGACAATAATATCGGTACTTGAAGCGTGAATTTTTTAGTAATAATTTAACGAACATTTTTGTGTATGGTTGTTTTCATTTTTATTCAAATTTGTAAACTAGTGGAAGACTTTGAAGTCTGGTTGATATGATAATTATGGACTTGAACATGTCAAAGAACTGGAGGATTTGGAAGTTTTTTATACGAGTATTTAAATTTGTAAACTAGTGGAAGACTTTGAAGTCTGGTTAATATATACGATAATCGGTATAACACCGATGCGATGCATGGATCGATTTAATTTCATCATAATAAATTTATATTTTGAATTAATTACTTAAATATTTTTAGGACATTGCAATTATTTCCCTCTGTGTGGAATAAATAATACTAACGGGTTATATAATTTCTTCTATTTATATCACTGTAACTAATTTAAATTCATATAATAATTTTTGTACAATATTAACTATAATTAATGCAAAGTTGTAAAACTAAATTTACATTTGCTGAAATTAATGTTCTATATGTCAGTTTCTCACATTACAATTGACGATGATACATATCCCATCTAAATAAAAAGACAAATAACCGACACTACAAAAAAAAAGTTGTTTTGCAAGCACCAAAGTGCTTGCAAATAAGCATATATGCTTGCAAACAGTCATTTTGCAAGCACTTTGCAAGCAAAAAAGGTGCTTCCCATTTCGTTCGTTGCAAAATTTGCAAGAACATTAGCAAGCACATGTTTAAAAATTGCAAGCACATTGACTAGTGCTCGCAAACTGGATTGCAAATTCTAACGGTCAAATTAGTACATTGCAAGCATTTTTTGCTCGCAAAACTTCCTCCAGGTTGTCGCCATATTTAACTTTTGCGAGCATTCACTGTGCTCGCAAACAATAATGCATTTTCTGAATTCATTTTGCAAGTACCACTGTGCTTGTTGTTCAGCATTTAAATTTTAATATTTTTCTATTAAATTTTTGTGATTTTTTAAAAATTAATATTAGGATTTACTTTTTCAAATCATAATATGAAATAACTCAATTGAATGACAAAAAATTCAAATTTTACATAGATACAAAATATTGGTTCACACTTCAATTCAATCCCATTTTTCAGATTAAACAAGATTAGTTCAAAAAAATACTAGTTGTATATTGCATCCCCTTATAAACATGAAATCTCCCACAATTTAGTTCAAATCTATTTAAGCCACTCTTCCTAGGACTTGCTGACTAAGGACATTTACGAGCTCCCGCAATTCTGCGATCTCTTGATGCAAAGGCTGAACTCGTTGCTCGAGAAGCTCATCAACCTGCTCGGTGCTAAGGCCAGACGAGCTGGAAGATGAAGAGCCCGCAGTTGAGCTGGTAGCAAATGGAAAATACAACTTTGTAGCTTGCCCAGCTCCGGGGACCTGTTTCCTTTTCTTTACCCTCCCAAAAAGCTCCAGAAAAATAGCATCGTAATCTGGATCAATCCCTTCCTCACGCAACTCATCAGCCCTTGCCAAAACTCTCCTCTTCAAACAAAGATGATCTCATGAGCCAAACA
>NC_062967.1:39317282-39342282 GCF_023119035.1 Salvia hispanica
CCAGAAAAATAGCATCGTAATCTGGATCAATCCCTTCCTCACGCAACTCATCAGCCCTTGCCAAAACTCTCCTCTTCAAACAAAGATGATCTCATGAGCCAAACAGGTTTTATAAGCCAAACAGGTTTTATAATATCAATAAAATTCACTGAAGCTTAATAAAAATCTACAATCAGTAATCTACAATTTCAAATGACAAAACAAATCTCATGAGAATCCTATTTACAAAGAAGTCAGGCATCAACTGAATGACAAAACAAATTCACTGAAGCTTAATAAAAATCTACAATCAATAATCTACAATTTCAAATGACAAAACAAATCTCATGAGAATCCTATTTACAAAGAAGTCAGGCACCAACTAAATGACAAAACAAATTCACTGAAGCTTAATAAAAATCTACAATCAGTAATCTACAATTTCAAATGACAAAACAAATTCACTGGAGCTTAATAAAACTCAAGCAAGTCAGGCATCAACTGAATTCTATCTACAAAGAAGTAAAATTTCAATAGATCAACTGAATATCAACATGAAAGGAAATTACCTCAATTTCTTTGGCTTCTTGTGAACATAACTCGTGTGAGTCCTTTAGCCTATGAGTCTTGAGAAACAGGTCCCAAAAATGAGGGAGCTTTCCCTGGTTCTCTTTAGCCTATAAACAATTTTAATAAAAATTTAACAGTAATTAAAAATGTAAACAATTGAAACTGGAAAATACAATTCTTACCATTTTTTTGGCTGTCACATCAAATGCAACACAACCATTAGCATGTGTGGGAAGAGCCTTCTCTTTTCCCTGTCTGCGATTGTTGGAACATCTTTTGGAAGCCTTTATAGCATCAGCCGTATTCCATGCTTTAACATATTCATTCCACACGACCTCTGGGAAGTAGATTGGTTTCTGATTCTTCTTTTTCATTTTGCTGATGTAGTCGCCATACCTAGCTCTGCATTTTTTATTAAATGCATCTAACACGAGAGTTTGATCATACTTCTCGACGTTAGCATATTTCTGCACAAATAATAAAAGAAAAAGAGTGTTAGAACAACATATCAAATAAATAAATAAAAGAAAAGAAGTGTGTTCTAATGACAGTCAATGTAAATTCTAAAGACTATCCAATCAATGATGATAAATAAAGATGCATATTACCTTGAACTCCAGCCAATAAACACCAATGTGGTGCTTCTTAAGACTTTTCTGAAAGAAGGCGTCTGGGAGAACAATCTTATGGAAAACATCTCGACATATATTTGCTACATCTTTGGAAGGGGTCAGCCTGCACATCAATCAATGTATAGTTAGTAACTTTGAAAAAAATATAAAAATTCTGTTAACATATTCATCTTCTTACACTCCATTCTCTAAATCTATAAATTTTCTTCCGTATCGATCGGGGAGATCAGGTTGATCTTCATCCCCTTCTTCTTCCCTTTCTTCCCCTTCTTCTTCCCCTTCTTCTTCTGGTGACACTTCTGCGTCAAAAAGTGTGAAGAGATTCTCTATCTCAGGAGGAACGTCCTCTAGATCCTTAAGAGGAGTGCCACGGGATGAGGCTCCTCTACGTCGTCCGGTAATTCCTCCTCTAGGCATTTAACTATAAGTTCAAGCATAAACATAAGTTATGCAGATTTCTATAGCTGAGCAAATGATGTTACATTTTTTCTTACATGAGATGGGGGTGATTGGAGCCTGATACAAGTAAAACACATCCTGCAGCGACGGATCAGCTACAATTCTACCACAAACCTACGTCCAACAACAAAAAGATATATTAATACATATGAAACATTATGCAAATACACCAATATCCAAATAGAAACATAAAACATAGCTTAATCTTCACAAAATGAAAGCTATCAAAGAGGAATACATGTAATAAACCCTATCTGTTACAGGGATCTTCCTTTATACATTTTAAATTCAGTTCAGAAAACAGAGATAGCATAATTACAATCATATACTACTATCATTGATTAGGTGAAGTGTTTTCATCTCGAAATAGGTTTATCTCTCCAGGAATCAGATGGACAAAGTAGAGAAATCCAGAAAATACACATTAAACACAAGTACATCAAAATCCCTTGCTTTCTCACTCACTTCTACCATGTAAGGATGGAAAACCCCCTGAATTCAGTATATCACAAAGTTTCCGCCAGAATACACTAATTGAGTTCCAAACAAGTCAGCTTCAAATTTCAATACCTCGCAAATTTATCATTCCAAATTTTATATATATGAGCTCGAATTCAGAGAAACCTCATTACAAATACACAACAAAGAGTAGACTGATATGAGAAGAAAAACAAAGAGTAGACTAATAAAATTTTATAAGCTCTCCATTCATAGAAAATAGTTTATATGCATCAGATGTTCCACATATAAATTCATTCTTCCATCTGATCTCGAAGAAAAAAGCAAATCAAAGTATTGCAACTTGCAGTTTGTTGAACAGAGGTTAGGCGACACAGAGGAAGAAGATCAGTACCTAGGTCTCCAATGGCAGAGAGGAAGAGGCGGTAGCAGGCGGATTGAAGTGGTCGAGCGACAGAGGAAGAAGTGGCGGTAGCTGCGCAGCGACGGCGGAGAGGAAGAGGGGTAGAAATCACGGACTCGCGCTTCAAAATCAAAAAATTAAACAGAATTAAGAGATTTTGGCAACTTGTGGATCTACCAAATCGAAAATCAATTCAAAAATCAAACAAACCGGAATCTACCAAATCAAAATCAAAGACGAAAATCAAAAATCACTTGAATTAGGGGTTTTTGGCAACTATGCGAGAATGGAGAAAAAGAAGGAAATTGAATGGAGATGAAGATGAGTAGCGGAAGGGTTTTGTGAAATTGGAAATTGCAAATTAACTCTAAATTGGAAGTTAATGCGGAAGGGTTCGATTAAAATGGCAAATTAACACTAAATTAACTTTAAATTAACTCTAACAGCATTTCCAATAAAGATGGCAAAATCGTATACATTTTCAATTTTTTTGGAGAAGCTTATCAATGAATGATGTGAATTTCAAAACAAAATCGGAAATTGCAAAACATTAATAAGAAAAAGTTAATGAAGCCATTATTAGTGAAAAGTGAGATTTATATCAAAGTTTCAATATTATTTAATTCAATGAAATTTAAAAAGAAAAGCACTAAATGAAGCCAACCTGGATGGAAAATTTCATTCATCATCATCGTCCTCGTCCTCGTCTTCTTCTTCTTCTTCTTCTTCTTCTTCTTCTTCTTCTTCTTCTTCTTCTTCTTCTTCTTCTTCTTCTTCTTCTTCTTCTTCTTCTTCTTCTTCTTCTTCTTCTTCTTCTTCTTCTTCTTCTTCTTCTTCTTCTTCTTCGACCTCTCTCAAAATTGGAATCATTGTGCCGCTAGAATCACAACGTGCAGGGTCTATGAATCGCTCATCATCAGAAATTTCATGAACTTCCACTTCATCTTCTTGAAAAGCCGCATCTTCTTCTGCTTCTTTCATAGTGGTGTAACTAGAATCAAATTTCTTTGCTTGAACTTTGAGCACTGCTCGCCAATTTACCTTATCTTTTTTCTTGCTCGGAAAAGGTACAAAGTAAACTTGAGATGCTTGTTTGGCTAAGACGAAGGGATCATATTTCGGGTACTCCTTCAGTGTATTCACTTCTACAATTTTGTACTTCGGATGAACAATCGTACCACCACGTGGATGCGGAGTCGGATCAAACCATCCACAATTGAACAAAACAACTTTCTTAATCGGTCTTGCACGATATTCTACCTCCACAACTTCTTTCAAAATTCCATAGAAGTCATCCTCCTCATAATTGTAATTCGATCCTCTGATACATACCCCACTATTGACGGTGGATTTACTCTTCCCATAAGAGTATGTGTGGAATTTATATCCATTGACTATACAAACATTATAGCTTGTGACCTCGGTCAACGGTCCTTGTGACAGATAGTACAAATGACTATCACGAGGCAAGTTGTTTTGGCCCTGTATACCAAAAACTTGGTGAATAAATTACAATTTTTTGACAATTAAAAACATATAAAACTAAATATTATAAAAAAAACTTACATATTCATTGAACCATAATGCATAGTGATCTTCTAATTGTTGCTCTATCTGCGGCAAAGTTATTCCAGGATACGACTCGCGCAATTGCTCGATGAACATACTGCATTATTAAAAGAAATCAATAATTAAGTAACAAATATTTAATTCAATAATCGATTATTAATGAAATCAAACTTACTGCTCAAATTCCTTCGCTTCTTGAGTATTAAGCAATATGTAAGTATGCGCTGCTTTGTACTCGGCTTCTAACAAGAATCGTGTCCGTTCCTTCCCAACACATCTGGTATCATATGTGAAAATCTGAAGCATACAACTTATGTTTCTTCATATCAATGCATCTTGATAAGTTAGAAACATAACCATCTGGGAATTTCAAAATGTTAAGCCACTTGAGCAATAAATTCATACTTTCTTTGTCAAGCGTGAAATTAGCCTTATGATATTTCCCGCCATATGGCCAAAGTTCAGGTCGTATACCAAGCTCTTGCAAATCTCTTCTTGCATTGGCATTGTCCTTCGTCTTGCCTTCTACATTCATGATGGTATTGAAGATATTGTCGAAAACATTCTTCTCTATGTGCATGACATCCAGGTTGTGACGAATCACATTTGTCTTCCAATACGGAAGATCCCAAAATATGCTTCGTTTATTCCATCCAAAAATCTTGCTCAACTCAGAGTTTATTTCCGCACCTTCATCAAATACTCTCTTGAATTCAAATTGTTCCAGATGATCAAGTATTTGTTCTCCATTTAAGAATGGAGGAGGACCAGAATGCTCGGTTATGTTCTTTCTAAAGTTCTTTTTGTCTCTGCGGAATCGATGATTTATGTTGAGAAACCTCCTGTGGCAATCAAACCAAGTGGTTTTCCGTCCATGTTTCAAGGAGAAAGCTTGTGAGTCCTCCATACAATATGGACACGCACGGTGTCCAGATGTGCTCCACCCTGACAACATTGAATACGCAGGGAAGTCACTGATAGTCCACATCAACGCTGCGTGTAGCTGAAAGTTCTGTTTTCTTGATATATCATATGCAGGGATTCCTTCGGTCCATAAATCGTTAAGCTCTGCGATCAAGGGTTGTAGAAACACATCAATATTCTGCTTGGGATTCTTCGGACCGGGCACAATCACAGTGAGAAACATGTATGGATTTTTCATGCACATCCACGGAGGCAAATTGTATGGAGTTAAAATCACCGGCCATACTGAGTACTGTGAACCAGATTGACCAAATGGCTGAAATCCATCTGTGCTAAGTGCTAACCTGACATTTCTTGATTCAGAAGCAAATAGGGGATGCGTCTTGTCAAATGTTTTCCATGCTGCAGAATCCGCTGGATGACGCATCTCCCCTGAAGTCTGGGCGTGCTCTGCGTGCCATCGCATTGATTGAGCTGTAACTTCAGATGCATACATCCACTCATAATAATTCCGAGTAAACCCCTTCTTCACAAGATGCTCCTTCACCGTGTCCGTATGAAAATATTTGTTATTATCACAGCGTTTACATGGACATCTAATTTTCGAGCCATCCATTTTAGAAGGGTGTTGAATAGCAAAATTTATAAACTCATCTAATCCATCAATAAAATCCTGATTAAATTCTCCAGTGGAAAATTTTCTCTTATACATCCACTCTCTTCCCGGAATAATATTCATTTTCAATAGTCCTATCATACAAAAAAAAATCAAATCAAATAAAATAAAATAACATTTCAAATTATTTATGGAAGCATTTTTTCTCCACGTTTTTTGTTTGATTTTTCCTAATACTTCTTGGGATCTAAATCGTTTTCCCATTAATGAATTGTAAATCTAATTGAGATTTTATACAAGAGCCAAGTAGAGCCACTCAATTATCCAATATCCTTTCTTTCTAAGCCACTAAATATATTATCCAGAGAGTCTAAGACTTTTGCAAGTAATTAATTACACATTTTATCAGTATTTTTATTTGGAAGAAAATGGCTAAGTAGATGAAACTTGATAGTTACTATAACAAAATGTTAATTCTAAATGTTGAGCCCGAGATTAGGTTATCACTATATGGCCCTAATTCCAACTTCTACAATAGCTAATGATGGAGTATTAATTCAGTTATTCCAATATTTGTTTTAATTTTTAGCATTTCTCACCTTGAACAAAAATAATAAATTATTTAAATCATAGAATTAGAAGAGCAAATAAAAAATAAAAATCGTACCTTGTAATAATAGGAAAATGGCAAGCTTATCCAACCACGAGCAAAGAAACACGTTCAAATCGAAAAAATCGCTAGGAAGAAGGAAGAAAAGAGAAGAAAGAAGAAATGAGAATGAGAAAGAATGAGAGATGCAGCAGGTACAATCTGGATTAGATCTAATATTTGCGAGCACCATGAAGTGTGCTAGCAAATTTGCGAGCACATTTGCGAGCACTACAAACTGTGCTAGCAAACAGCAACCAAATTTGCAAGCACAATTAGTTTACACGCATTTTGTCGGTGTTTGCTACCAAACATGCTTTTGCTAGCACCGTGTGCTCGCAAAATAGCAAGCATAATTGGTTTGCTCGCAAAAGTTGTCGCAAATTTATTTGCAACCATCTATTTTGCATTTTGGTCGCTGATTTGGTCGAAATTCTACCAGATTTTGCAAGCACATGATGTGCTTGCAAATTTGTGCTTGCAAACTAGCGTTTTTTTTGTAGTGCGATATTCCTGTTATAAATTTGAGGAAGCAAAAAGTTTTGTTGGGTTTTTATGATAAGTAACGAATCTACAATATATTTCCCACAATATACAAAAATTACATGTTATGCATGCGAGCAAAATAGTTAAATAAACATTTAAGTAGAAAACAAAAACAAAATGATTGTATAATATCATGATTTATAATAGGGGGCTGAATTTATATCTTCTCACAAACCATGAGAAACAGAAACAATTGATTCATCCCTTATTTGTTAAGGAACATTTTTTATAAATTGCCGGAAAATGTTCCTTCAATACTATTGCTCCTCATGGAAAAGAATAACGATTAATGGTTTAAGAAATTAAAAAATAAAAATGTAATAAGATAAGAAACAACACCCATACCATTCGGCCTTGGAAAATACATTCCACGGAAATGACATTTGTTTTGTCTCCATATTTAGTCATTTCAAAAATACTTACAAACCAGACCCTGATAACTGATATAGTATTGCTAGATTTTAGATCCTGAAGAAACGTAAATTTCATGGCTTCAATTTTTTTTTCTCTAGGAATATCACAATGTTTGGAACATAATAATCATACAAAAAATGCATGCAATAGACTAATATGAATATATAACTATTGGTAAAAAGTGACATAACCATAAGATAATTTTTTTTTCATTCGGCAGAGAATTCGTAATGCAATAGGAGAAGGTGAGAAAGTAAATTATATGCTACCCAATTATACATATTTATAGATAAAAAGTGTACATTGAAATTGATGCAATTATAACATGATTGCATCCTATAATTTAATTTACGTTGAAAATTGATTTGAATGAGTACTTATTAACTTCTATGATACAGCAATAGTGAATGTCATTTTTATTGCCATTTAAATTCAATTTATGTTTTTATATTGTATGAATGTAACTGCCAATCATAAATTTAGATAATTGTAGGATGAGTCTAACGATTTCACCATTACCATTGATTCATGACACTCAAATTACTAATTAAATATTGACCGTTTTTAATGCATGCTATTAACGGACATTTTTCTTTCATGACGGTTACAAAACATGGTTTTCTTTTAATCACCGCTCAAAACTATAAATATCCAAAATCACACCCACAATTTATAAATATTTAAAAATGACCCAAAACTCGTCTTTTATAAACAACAATCCAAAGAATAATATATTGGTAAATTGTATATAAAGAGTAATTTTTCTAACATAAATAATTAATTGTAAATAAATTACGAGGACTGTACTTAGATGTTAGTATTTTCCTAGTAGAGGTTTATCATGTATTGTGGGCCGGTATAGCTAGAGAACTCGATGAATATCTCGAGTTTAAATGATATTTTGTCATAATCCATTCGATTCCTTTTCACACTCATAATTAAATACTCATTTCCTTTCAAAATAATTGGGACATTTCTTTTGGACACGAGATTTAAGAAATTAATGTATTAAAAGTTAAAGAGGAAAAAATAATAAGGTTTTTGCCCGAAAAACAAATGACTTTACTACATTAGGACAACTTAAAAAAGGAATACGACTCAACTACGTTAGGACGGAGGTAGTATGTAGTACTACAATTTAGAAAAACTTAATTAATTATATGTTGGCTAAGTTAATCAATGCAAGAAGCAAAATTATAATATTAATGGCTAACTTAATAAAAATTAAGTATAATGTTAATGACCAATTGGCGCTAGTTGATCGTTAAAATTATATATTAATGACTAATTATAAATATGTGTAAAAAATGAATTGATCGTTAAAATTGAAAAATTCCATCACTTTTTGGATTAGCATATATGGATCAAGTTAAGGTTTAGATCAAAAGCCATAAAATATAATATGTTGATCTAAAATCATATATAACGTTTTTTTGGTTTAATAGTATAAAAATGGACTATAGTGGAGTATCATAAATTTAAATAATTGTACTGTGTAATAAAGGTGTTTATTACGTGACATAAGTAACTAATTAGTAAAATGCTCGTATTATATAACATGAATTTCATTTTAATTAGCTTAGAGCATTAATTTGGTTTATATATAACATGAATTGCAAGAAGTAGTAATTGTTAATATAGGTAAAGTAGGCAATTTATATATATGTGTGCGTACCATTTGTAAGATTTTTAATATCATGATGCTTACATTACACGCAAAACGTTCCAAACTTTGAGACTCAGAAAATTCTTCGACGTATAAAAAAATTTGCCAAGTCATAATAAAGTATACAAAAGTCGAAGTCGAAAGCTCAGAAAGTGATGTTTTATATTTAACCTTTGTATTAGGGAACATAATCTAAATATCTAGAAAAAATAAGTGTGAAATCAAATTCTGAGGATCCAACAAATAACGCATGGTTTAGCCTTTATGTAGGCATTTCCTCCGTTCCAATTCTTTTTTTTAAAAAATGTTCATGTCAAAAATTAGAAGGCGAGCTATAAATAAAGATGAAAATAAAATTTAAAAACAAAAACTAAATGAATTTTAAGAATTTAAATAGGTGCTGTGATGTGCCAAATAGTATGATGCCTCAGTTGGCAATTCCTATAGAATTTAAAAACAAAGAAGATATAGTCATCATTTAACCATTTAAAACCAATGATGATTAGTGGAGTAGTAATTTATTAGAATGATGCCTAAAATCAACGCATCGTCGTACATACATCTAACTCAAAGTGAACCTTCAACCAAATTTATTTCACGCTCCAATTGAGACTTGTCTCAACTGGGCGAAGGGTGGTTGAGGAGGCATCAGAGCTGGGCTCCCAACGACACCAACTCTCACCGTTTTCGACACAAATTTTGTTTCTCGAATCCATTATTTAATGTTTGTGGTATAGTATAAAAAACTGAGGTAACATGTGAATAATCGAGGTATGATATGATCCATGGTTTATTATTGTCTACCAATTATGTCTTTTACTAGTAATTTTTAGCAATTTCAATAACCTAAACTATTTTTCGAGGATAGCATTAAATTAGTCTCTATCCGTCTTATCTTGACTCTCATAAAATGACAATTTGATCTCTTAACTGGTTGAGTCTTCCTCCCTCTGTAGTATATAAACCAAGATCTCCCACAAAATATCTTATACATCTAAGTCTCCTACGACTTGAGAGATACTATTAAATATGTCTACTATAACCTCGTATGTGGAGCCTAGGTATAAGTCATTGGAGTCGACGGCAACATGTGCGGTCACCATAGTTTGCTTCGCGTTGGTTGCGATCTCCATCCGCATTGAACACCTCATTCATCCCGCTGAATTGGTAAATTTAATTTTGTGCGACACGCTCGACCTGAAGTTAGTTATCACACATCACTTAATCATAATATCGATATTGATAATAGTGACGATTTTGATAATGGATATGCTCTATTGATTTGACTACAGTGGTTAAAGAAAATGAGAAGTTTACTGATATGTGAAGCTCTAGAGAAGATCAAAGCAGGTAAGTTTGTCTCTAAAATATCACTAGTTGTTGCTTGATTTTAGTATCTAAACTAATTATTTGAACATTTGTGCTAAATAATTTTTTTTTCACTTTTTTAGAGCTTATGTTGCTTGGGTTCATATCGTTACTACTGACAATGACACAAGACAAACTTTCTTATATTTGTGTCCCAAAGAGTGTTGCAAATTCTTGGCATCCTTGTAGGAAGACACATAAGAGAAAATTTTACTATGATCCATGTCGCGCTAAGGTAACCTTTTAATTGTACTACATTCGTCCTTAAAAAATAAGTATCAACAACTGTACATTAAAATTCATATTATTTCCAAAGTTTCTATTTTTAAAGGACGAGAGGTCGTACTGTTTATTATACTGTAGTAGGTTGTGTACAACTATTGCAGGGTAATGAACAACTCGTTTCAAAAGATGGTGTCCACGAGCTCCGTATCCTCATTTTTGTACTCGCACTTGTTCGTGTAGTCTATTGTGTTGTCACTCACGCCTTCGGAAAACTAAAGGTAATTAACATTCACCGAAAATTTTAATACTCCCTCTGTCGACCAAAATTAGTCTATTGAAGTAGACTAATTAATAACTGGGTCTCACTATTTTTTAATTAGTGGAAAATTTATTTTGAATTAGATGAGGCAGTGGAAAGCATGGGAGGATGAAACAAAGACGGTTGATGAGTACCGATACTGTAATAGTTAGTATTAAGAAAATACTAAATTAATTTGTGAAATAATAATTATTGGTGTTACGTAATTTTAATTTAGTATTTTAATATATTGTTGGTGTAGATCCGAAGAGAGTGAGATTTGCAAAGGAGACCTCGTTTGGACGTAGCCGCTCGCCTCTTCTTCTCTGGATAGTAAGATTTTCCATTTTTAATTTGCTATATTATTATTATTTGTTCACTAAACATAAATATTTCTAGTAAATAAACATTGATTACCATACTGCACTATCCTGATTATTTTGAACTTGTATGTTGATTACCTTGTAACACATTATATTGATTATTCTGTAAATCCACAATCAACTCTCCATTTTTGGCAGGTGTGTTTCTTCAGGCAGTTCTACCCAGCAGTTGCAAAAGTGGACTACTTAGCACTTAGACATGACTTTGCAAAAGTAAGCTACGTTATTAGACTAAGATGCTACATTATTACACTATAATGTTATATTGTTTTACTAAAATAGTACTCCATCCGTCCCATATTTGGAGTCACATTTAGTTATGGCACGGGTTTTAAGGAAATGGTGGAGTGTGTAATAAATGAAGTGAGATGGTGGAGTGTGTAATAAATGAAGTTGGTTGAAGGTAGGGATGTCAATTCAACCCGAAACCCGTAGGCCGGCCCGAACAACCCGGTAATATGAGTGGGTTAGGGCTGTAATTTTATTACCCGAATATAAAACGGGCTAAACGGGTTGGCCCGAATGGGTTGGTGATTAAACGGGTTGGCCCGAACGGGTTGCGGGTCGGCCCGATGGGTTGTGAGTTTTAATTATAAAATATTAAGTTTTAAGGGTTTTTTTATATTTTTGAATCTCCAATCTTCATTCTACACAATCATTAGTCTTATTCAATTTTCATTCTAAACTTTTCTACTAGATCACACAATATTAGCTTTCAAGTTCCATCTCAATTCATTATTGCATCGTCCCATCATCTGCCACTAGTGTCTTACCACCACCAAAACCAATCAAGACAAAATTAAGGACTAACCCATCAAAATCTTAATATATTTATCATTTTAATAATGATTCATGTAAGATATGATTTTTAATTTTCATAAAGAATTAGTTACGAACAATATCATAATAATGACACGAACACAAGCTTTAATTTATATTGTAGTTGATCGAGATGAAAGGCTTCTTTTCAAGTACTCCCTCTGTCCCCCATTAGAAAAGTCACATTTGACCGGGCACAGGTTTTAAGAAATGTAAAGAAAAGTTGATTGAAAAAGTTAGTGGAATGTGGGACCCACTTTTTTATATTGGTTTTATAATAAAATGTGAGTGAAGTGAGTTAGTGGAATATGGGACCTACTACCATTTATGGTAAAAATGAAGTGTGACTCTTAATTGGGGACGGACCGAAATGGAAAAGTGTGACTCTTAATCGGGGACGGAGGGAGTATTATAGAAGAAAACTATGAAAAATTTGAAGATTTTATATGATTCTAAACTAAAAGAAAAAAGTATCTAAATTTAAAATTATTTTATAGAAGAAAATTTTGATACAAGAGATTATTTTCGAAAACTTTTAGGCCCGAATAGCTCGATGGGTTAGCCCAAAACCCGACGGGTTAGGGTTAGGGTTGAAAATTTATGACCCGAAAAATTCATAACCCGAATGGCCCGCACCCAAATAGCCCGGCGATCCGAGTGGGCTGGCCCGAACCCGAACGGGTTAGCCCGATTGACATCCCTAGTTGAAGGTGTGTCCCTT
Organism: Salvia hispanica; assembly: GCF_023119035.1. Taxonomy (NCBI): domain Eukaryota; kingdom Viridiplantae; phylum Streptophyta; class Magnoliopsida; order Lamiales; family Lamiaceae; genus Salvia; species Salvia hispanica. The sequence goes on from NC_062967.1 coordinate 39,329,983, forward strand.
TTTTACTTTTTGGTTTTTTATTTTTATTTTGGTTTATTTTAATGTAGATAATGACATTTTGATGTAATTTTGATGAACAATGGGATAAAATTGTATGATCAAATATGGAAAATTCTAAATGTGACTCTAAAACTGAGACGGACTTTTATGGCAAAATGTGACTCCAAAACTGGGACGGAGGAAGTACTACATTATTAGACGACACGTGATATTAATTTAACTGTTAGATCACAAGATCCAATGGACTAACAAGTGTTTTGTTTTTCAACTATCCGAAATTTAGGAACATGTATCGCCTCAAGTCAAGGAATCATTCGATTTCCAAAAATACATCAACAGAGCACTTGAAGAAGATTTCAAAGTCATTGTGGGAATAAGGTTAGAAAGAACCAAAAAGTTCTTCTTTTTCTAGCAACATTTTCAACTGATTCTTATTTTTGCAGTCCTGCATCATGGTTCGGTGTTGTCTTGTTACTCCTCACCAACACCAATGGTTAGTTGGTCCACTTTTTCCTCTTCATTTTTTCTAGGCTAATCAGAGTTCATATTTCTCGTAAACAGGGTGGTACTCGTACTTTTGGCTGCCATTCATCTCGCTAATTGTGAGTTAAACACGCATCAACATGTAATTAACATCTCTGTTTCTTACGGATCAAGAATCTCTAACATGATGAAATTATCAGATAATACTGTTAGTAGGAGCGAAATTGCAAGTGATCATCACAAAATTCCAAGGCAACCTTTTAGTTCGTCCCACCAAAGATCTTTTCTGGTTTTGTCGCCCTCAACTTCTCCTTTTCCTCATCCGCTTTGTTCTTTTTGAGGTATTTCTTGTTCATAACCAGCTATTTTGATTCATTATATGGTTTATGTTTCTTGATTTATTCTTTTGCAGAATGCATTTCAGATTGCTCTACTGGCTTGGAGTTGGGTGAGTTGTTGAACTGTTCAAACAAACAATATTTATGTTATTTCCAACATTTATTCACAAAAAATAATAAAACTGTGTTCATTTTTTTTTTCAGTATAAATTTGGATATGCATCTTGCTTCCATGAGAATCTTGAGGATTTGATCATACCTAGTGTGATGGGGTACATGTTTCTTTCATTACAAAATGTCTTGATTCATCAAGAAATACTAATGTTGTGCTTCTTTTGTTTTGGCAGTGTCGTGATACAAGTTTTGTGCAGCTATGTCACACTTCCTCTCTACTCTTTAGTCACTCAGATGGGATCAAATATGAATCCAGTCATTTTCAGCGATGACGTGGCATTGGGGTGGCCGCCAGTCAACGGAGAGTCGAACACGGAGATGCATGGTGGCGGGAGAAGACAGACGGCCTCTCCCTACCACCGTGAGAAAAAAAGAGACTTCAGTTATTGAGATGGAAAGGGATGTTTGATAACTCCCGGTCCTTAATCAATTAAATTGGTTGTCAACATTATGATTTTTGTTGAATTGGTCTTAAACAGTATACTATCAACTAAGCAAAAATAGACCAATTTTGAAATAACAAGTTTTAATACGGAATTGATTAAGTAAGACATATAGCAAAAATAATTAAATTATTGTTAGTAGAGAATGAGACTAACATTTTTAAAGAAAAAAAGTTTTCTTATTTAGAATTTGTCAAATTTAAGGAACGTTCCACAATGGTAAAACTATTCTATGGACGGAGGGGAGAGAGTATATACCACGAATTTCGTTGGCATTTAAATTAGGTAGATCCACGATGCTTACAAGCAAACCACCATCTCATTTTCTCAACATCATCTGTACTCTAATTAGTATTTCTGGAAATCATATCAACCCTATGCATGGGTCTCTACATGAGCTCGCAATGAAGTGTGCACCCCACATTAATCTCCGGCCAGCTGCATTGCCGCAAATTTTGTATCTATAATACGTATGTATCGTGTTCAGATGAGAGTTGGGATATACATGAAATGTGTAACACATCTTTATACGAACTTAAATATGCAATAAAATCTACAATATGCTGCTTCATTAAGTAATTGGGAGAATAGTGTTTATTTGCAGCCAGAATTTGGGCAATAAAGAGAGAGTAGAAAGTAGATTAGCTTGTAAAATAAGAGTTTGGCACCGACTCTTCAACGCATCTCAAATAATGGAACATACATCATACAAGAACCAAAGTAATTATAGCTCAAATACCTATTCTAACAAGATTGTACACTCCAAAAATGACTAAGAAGAAGAAAAATTGAAAAACTTCAAAGAAGTTAAGCAAACATGTCTTCAGTTAAAAACAAAGTCTCCGCCAGACAAGGTTCGGATGGATTGTGAAACTGCTCGTAGTTGAGCTGTCTACAAGCTTCATACAGAGCAATGCCAACACTCACAGATAGGTTCAGACACCTCACATAGGTTTCAATCATAGGAATTCGTACAGTGCCACCCCCCAATGGCTCACTCGTGCAATCATCCAGCGCTTCAGCAGGCAACCCACTAGTCTCTGATCCAAATACAAGCCAGTCGCCTTTCCTATAGGTGAATTCCTTCATAAGGAAAATTAGAGGTTAATACAACAGTAACTGATTAATTGTCAAGAAGCAAAAGGCAGAACTGTGGATGAGGTTTTGATGGAGGGTCGAAGGAAGAGATGCCTGCAATGTCAAGTTGGTCTTAAATGAGTCCAAAATAGTGCAAGCGTGCTTGGAGTGTACATGACTAGGGCTAGAAAAAATGGGTCAGGTGGCAGCTACTGGAACGTGGGCATGGACAAAGTGAGAGTACCTAACTATTTTGAGAGTGAATATGCCTCAATGCTCAAACAGAAAAAGCAAATAATGTATGAAAACTTACTGAGTGGATATTTGTCCCTCGCTTTGTAAATGCTAGTAACCTCTTTTCGCCTTCCTAAATAATCAAGAAGGCATCTTATGCTTTTAGTAGAAAAAGTAACACGCAGACTTTCTATTAGTTCATTTCATTTAAAAGAATGACAAACCTGTTTCTTGAAGTACTCCCGAAATTCTGGCCATGAACTATGCACCTTCACAACTACATATCTAAGTGGAGAGTTAAAAACTTTCAAGTACTATTAGTCACAGACATAAGAAACTCAAGAACTTAAAAATTGGAAAGGGCTTTGTTGATGCAATTATGACCAGCTCAAGCTCAATGATCGAAATTATTAATTGAGGATGAAAAACTCACATCTGGGGAAAGTGTTCTCTATAAATTTGAAAATGCACACCTATTCCCTTCATACTAAATTCAACCATCTTTAAAATTACTTGAACTGCTCGATACATGACAAACATCAGCAGAAATTAGCAAAGGATACGGCCAGTAATCAAGCCCTGCACGCTTTAACTTTACATCATCAACCTGAAATCCCAGTGGCTGAAACGAACGGGAAAGAGTGAAGAACTAAACTAACTAGGACAACCAAGTAGGTAGATATTGCAGTTTGTTACAAGTACTTACCTCAATTAAGTGCAGTTTGACAGCTGAAGCAGCACATGTTCGAGCTATGGACCCTGTGTTTCCAGGAATCTGTCAAGGACAAGACCAATCCAAAATGAGACCTCAGCCGTTCAAGTTGCCTCCAGTTCAGATGTAAACATCAATTTCAGATTTCAGATGATCTATAAAAAATGCACGTTAACAAGATATATCTACCAAGAACTTGCCATGAAATATTACATGGCCAAGACGAGAAGACCTGTAAATTCCAGCAAACATATTTGGTGTATCATCTAATGAAATGCTAAATTATGAAACCAAAGCATAACATCTATACCAGATTACCATCTTAACTGCACCTAAAGTCTATCATTTCTCTCTTTGATAAGTAAACAGGACCTGTAAGCAGATAGATACAATGGCACCAGCGGCAGAGACACACATGGAGATGATGGGGCAGTTGCCCTACCTCAAACTTAATTTATCTATACCCTAGTTCTATTACAAAATTACCTAAAGTTGCCCCACCAAATTTTTAACGAGTAGGAGTAAAAATACAGAAATATATTTCAAAATAAATAAAAGAATTATAACTTGTTCCTTTCATTCCATATGTGTTGTGAGAGAATAAAGAACAGTGAGTGAGAAAAAAGAGTAAAATCAACTTCATATTCTCAAACTTACCTATCTCTTTTTGTGTTCTCTTCTTAAATCTAATACCACTATTCAAAATCTTCAACCAAGTAAGCAGTTGGAATTGATTATATATTCAAAACAAACAAGCATTAGCTGCTAATGCTAAAAGCTGCTTGGGAATTATGGAAGTTTCTCCCTGTAGAACAGTCAGCTCAATCAATTAATGCCATATTAAGCACAAGAGCAGAGATAAATAAAAGACCTGCGGCGACATTAGCACCACTTGAAGAAATTCCTTCTTCGACGAAACACTGGGTGGCGCCACCGCAGCACCGCAGCCATGAGCTCGACACCTTTGAGCTGCAATTGAAGGATTAGGGCACAGAGGCAGGAATTGCAGAATCGAAATAGGATGAGGTTAATTACACGAGGTCACGTAGCGCAGACTGAGAGAGGAAACGCGACGGAAAGGGAGAGGAGGCGGAGCTTTGGAAGAGAGGCGGAGGAGGTGAAGAGATGATGAGGTTAGGGCCCTGAGGCCCGTTGCATCCATTCTGCAACAAGATATTGGCGGCCCGTTTCCGAATTATCCGAATATACGTTGGACCTGTTCACAAATTGTATTTCTGTACCCCTGGAGTTTTTTATTTTATTTTATTTAATATTTCGAAATATTAAATCAACTTAAGTTTGCATACTTTTCATTTTGGGTTATTTCTGGCCTTATTTATATGTTTATAATTGATGTTTCTTTGCCGTTTTTGTAATTATCCAAAAGATTTTAATCAATGTTTATGTGCTCATTTTTATAAGTGATTTTTTAACAGTATGCTTTATAATGAATAAAAATTTAATATTATATAAATTTATGAAAGAAATATAAGATCATCCCTGTCTGTACTCTTATTTAAGAGTGTTTTACACTCCTTAGGTAAGAGCACGACACTCACATTCGTGCTCTTCCGCAAGGACAAGCTCAAGGGTCCCACCATTCTATTATTCAATTTAAATACTTCAATTACTAAAAACATTTCTACAATATAAAAATACATTAAAAAATAAAAATTACATAATTAAAATCCTAAAAAATTAAAATTACATAATTATAATCCTAACAAATAAAAGTATATGATTAAAATTCTAGAAAATAAAAAAATACATAATTAAATTCATAAAATTAAAAAGACCCACTTCTCGTTGCCGGATTTAGCCCAAATGTGTTTGATTAGGTCTTTTTATAGCTCAATGTGGGTTCTTGTATTGCGCATTGTGTGTCTTGTTTCGATCTTCTCGTTCACCATCGTATGCACACCTCGGCGTGGGGGAGACCTCGCGGTTGAGCTTCCGGGTTCATCCTCGTCGTAAAAGTTAGCCACCATCGGTCCTTCGTCAGCTATAATCATGTTGTGCAAGATAATACACGTGTACATGATGACGACGATATTCTTGAAGTACCACAGCCGAGACGGGGCCTTCATAATGTTGAATCGGCCTTGAAGGACCCCAAAAGCTCTTTCGACATCTTTCCGAGCAGACTCTTGACGCTGCGCAAAAAAGAATCCATCTCGGGTCTTGCGGATTGTTGAACGTCTTCACGAAAGTCGACCACCTTGGGTAGATACCATTGGCGAGATAGTAACCCATGTGGTATGCATTTCCGTTGACGGTGAAGTCAATTGCCGGTGCTACACCATTCAAAACATCATCGAAGAGTGGTGAAGAATAGAGCACGTTCAAGTCGTTGTTGGATCCGGCACCACTGAAATATGCATGCCAAGTCCATAGGCGGTAGTCGGCGACCGCTTCAAGGATAAGCGTTGGGTCGCCGCCTTTATGGCTGCTTAAGTATTGCCCCCTCCAAGCAGTCGGACAATTCTTCCACTTCCAATGCATGCAGGCAATGCTGCCTAGCATACCGGGAAAACCGTGGACTGTTTCGTGAAGATGAAGCAACCGTTGACAATCTTCGGTGGTGGGTGCCCGAAGGAATTCCTCGCCGAAAGCAAAACGAAGATGCAAATACTCATCGAAGAGGTCAGCCATTTGCCCAGTAGCAAGTTGTCGGATGGCACAAGTACACTTTTGCAACGCCGAGAGACTTTGCCGACCGGTTGTGTCTACACCTGATTGAAAGTATTCAACACGGACGGACAATGTATTGACAATACGCATAAACAACCTTTTTGACATGCGAAAACGACGCCCGGAAGTAATCTTCTGGAAACCGCGGCTGGTCGGAAAAATAGTCGGCAACGAGCCTTTCGTTGGCTCCCTCCCGATCAGCACGGATGTAGCGGCGGCGTGTTGATCTAGTTGGTCGAGGAGGAGGGGCGGGGGTATTGGCGGCGATATAGGCTTCGTAGGCGGCACGATATTGTTCCTGGTATTCTTGTTCTTCGCGCTACGCTTCCGCAATGAGATCGCTGAAATCCATTTTTGAATTTTTTAGAGAAAGTTTGAGTGAGATAGGAAGATGTAGATGATTAGTATGAAAAAATATGAATGAGAGATAATTTGATGTGAAAAGTGGATGATGAATGTGTGTATTTATAGATGATTTTGGAATTAAAAAAATTAAAAAGTTCCAAAAAAACGTCCATAAACGTCCATATATGTATATATATATATATGTATTTAATTTTTTATATTAATTTTGAATTAAAAAAAAGATAAAATCAAATTTGCCAACGACACGCATGGCGCCACGTAAGGCTGCTCTGCGGCACGGACGTGCTCTTATTTAAGAGCAGCGCCGTGCCGCTGACACGGACGGACAAGGTGCCGCTGCGGGTGCTCTAATGTGTTGTGCATTGCACTAGTGAGAGAAATAACATAAATGTTATATAATTACTATAAAATCATGTCATAACTGATGAAATTCAAAAAGGTTTTTTCATATGACTTTTTATTTATAATTTCCATATAATGGTATTGTTTCTAATTTTATTTAATTAATTTATAATATTAAATCAATGTTTCAAAATATTTTAGTTCGTGCATAGCACAGGTATGATACTGGAGTAGTTTATTTAAATAATGCTACAGTATTTTCAAACAATCTATTTCTCCGAGGAAAAGGGTAAATAGAGAGGTAAAGAGAAATAACTACCATATTTACCTCTTTTTCATAAAATTTAATGCTCCAAGAGAAAGATTATTTGAGGAGGTATTATACCTTCTTTTATTTTAAGAAGGTATTATTACCTCTTCCTGATAGAAAATGTAGTCTTTTACTTTGTAAGAAGGTCTAATAGCTTTTTTGAGAAGGTAAATGAAAAATAAGTACTAGAGTAATAAAATTCACTTTTCACCTTCCAACTTATCAAATTATGTCAACTAAATATTATGTTGGAATTGTCCTTGGAATTTTCCATTGGTAATTCTAATTTTTAGTCGGTAAATAGTTTTATCGGCAGAATCTTCCGTCGGTAAAACAATTTTAGCTCTTGACTACGGAAATTCCGTCGTTAATTCATTAAATTCATCGGTGACACCGTTTTCCGTCGGTAATTCAACTTTTTTTTATTCGTTATTACATGAGCTAAGGGTTTTATACACTTCATTCATATTTTCAATAATTGTAATGCTAATCAATAAGTAACTACCTTCTATAAATGAATTAACATAATGCAAAATAGTGAGGATCATGATCAAGGAATGCAAAAACTAGCCCTTGCATAAGTAAACTAGAAAAAGATTCAAAACTAGGAAATCAGTTTGTTCATATGGATTTCTTGAGTTCCTACACATTTCCTACCTCCCTTTTAGCCTGTTCTGCCTTGAGCCTCTCAGCAGCCAACAACCTTTCTTCAAGCGCACGGGCGCCTCGTTCCCTACCAATTTCAGCATCAAAACAGAACATGTAAACAACCTTGAACATTCTCTTATTCTAATCGTGTGACTCACACAATGCATATTCTTGAAACTCAAGTCATGGACTCACACGAGAAAAGCAAATATTCGTGAACATGCTTGTAGATGACAACAGGATCGTTAAGAAACCTTCTAACGAGCGTGGAGTGGGATTACCTTCTCCTTGATGCCTCAAGAGACTCTGGACCAGGCAATGCGGTGTCTACAAAACTGTGGTCTTGAGAGGGTTCGAGTCTCCTTCCACAAAGCATCCGTTCAAAAATTTTTGCAGCGGGATCAATCAACGGTCTGCATTTAAATTCAAATTATGTTTTGAATGAATAACCATTATTGAACCAGCAGATACAAAGGGAAGTGAAGGTACTACCTTAAAAATACGGGGAAGAATGTGGAGAAAGCAAAGTCATCACTCGGATCACCTTTCATGTTCGTCTCTGGTTTCCTTTGCCAGTATCTAAGGTAAGTCCAACCCATGTAGGTTCCACATATCAAGGTAGGAAGGTATGCTGCTGTTTCTGTCACTAAAAAACTTACAGCAACAGCAAACAAGATTACCAGGGACGGAAGCCACTGCAAGAGCGGAGTGTTAAGGAGCCATTAGACTTAAACGGGCACCAGAGTCAAATACTCGGCCAAGAAAACTACTGAAGAGTGAAGTTCGTACTTTTGCTTTAATCTTTAAGAAAGACAACTCTTGATCAGGTACTATTTGTTTGATGCCAACTAAAAGCCCGGATAAGATCCCTTGGAATCCTGAAATAGGTTTGTAACTGCAAAAGGGATATCAGGGAAAGGTGGAGCATTATACGTTCATGAGAAATGTTGCCCGTGCACCACTTACTTACAGGTATATTTCCTCCCTCGTAAAGTAGTACATGGAAATAGCAGCAGTGAAAATGCAAAATGATGTTAGGAGGTTAACTACAAAGATGAACTTCAAAAATTCCCTCGCCCCCCATATCGGTTCAAGCATCCTCCCTACAAAAAGAAGACCGACTATGTTGATAACCACCTGCAAAATATTAACAATCTTTCGGTAAACCAGAGAAGAAACCCTAAGAAAGGGGACAACAATAAGGTAAAATATATGATTAAATACCCCATAAATTGTTTGTTCGACAAATCCAGCTGTAATGAGATTCCAACCAAAAGGAATAGTCCTACATTATCAAAAGGGCAGCAAGTTTGTCAGAGCTTTTGAGTTTTTATTTCTTTCGTAAACATTTAACGAAGCTCGAGGATACAATTATCCTTAATAGTTTAGCCTCCCCCTTAATAGAAAGTTTTATCAGTAGAAGCAATCTACAGTGATTGGATTTACCACATTGACATATCATACTCGGAAACTCTTAAACTGAATCGTCCTGAAATTAATCTACATATTGCTCACAATCTGCCCCTAAGCAGAAGAAATTTCTTGTATTCACACCTTATGATTCCTGTTCTTAGGAGAGACTTAAGTATTCCCATCAAAATCCATATTTATAACAGATCTTTTATAATCCTAATGACCATCAGTAACACCTTAATTCATCCCCCAATTATCCATCTAGTGCAACTTACTCCCACATCCTAATTGGCACCCCACCCTCAACTCTCTAGAGTTAGTCCTTATCATATATCCGATTTGGCCTATGGACGAATATGCAAGCACGCATTTAATGCTTGTTTGAATAATAGCAACTATGTTTCCACTACTTCATGCCAAGAAAAGTTGGGATAATCAGAAATAAAAAGATGTCATTTTGATGAGAGTAAAAAACTAAAAAGAAACAAAAGCAACCAAACAAACCCCAAATCATACTCAAAGAAATTCAAGAAAACCACCATAACACACCCTCAAAGCCATATAGACGGAGCTCAAAAAATTGAAACAATAAATAATCACAAAAAAAAAGAGATGAAAGAGCAAAATTAGAGTACTTGGCAGGGATGAGAGCAAGATAAGAAACAGCAGTAGGAATCTGCACAACAATGTGGCCACCTATTAATACCACTGCTAGCCCCTTGCATAGCTTTGTGAATCCAGGGTTGATGTTCATTGCTCCCTATTTAAACCCACCAAAAAAATAACCTTTTTAATTCTGGAAAATGACCAATTTAATATTGCTAAACATGGAGATTGTATATATATATATATATATATATATTGAAGAATTTGGAAATGATTGCTTACTCCTAAGAGCTGTGAAGCGCTCATGGTTCTGAAACAGGAAATTAATAGTTCAATGAACCATGCTGAGAAATGATGGAGAAGAATTCACGATTTGGCCTTAGATTTTGGAATTCATATTCCATAATGCGAAATATTAAATATTTGGGGTAAATATGAATTTCCACATTTTAAAAGGATAACTATGCAAATAACAAGCTATATAAAAGCCGATAACCGAATATGAGTTTGAATAATTTCATTGAGTGCTCAATTTCCATTTGCATACAAAAGATTAGAATAGGTAACAATCTCAATCTTCTTAATCCAATACATTCCTCACATTTTTAAAGTATATTAATTTCGAGTAATAATTGTCAGTCTGATATGTTCTGCATTTGAGTTGGCATATTACCTGTTCGATTAAATTCCCCAAAGAGATTAACAATACGATTCTTGGATACTTCAGTCATGTTAGAGTATTATCGCGATGTGGGTTGTCGTTGATAAAGTTTTCCTTTTTTACATGAAAGGCGTCCCAGAAAGTTGAATAAGTTGGATTTCAAGAAAAAAATTGGAAGCAGCAATGGCTAAGAGCCACCATAGTAAGAGAATCTTGGCACCACTAATCCGCGTCAGCCGTCTGTTCTCTACTGTTCCCTTTGATCCTCCACCCCTTTCAACGCCTCGTCGAGTTGTTGTGACAGGTAATTCCCATAAATGAGATCTAAAAATTGTATCTTGGAGGGAAATAGTGTGTTCCAACTAGGTAGGGGGAGGTTTTGCTGGGAAGTAGATTTAGTGCTTTCGAGTATTTGAACGGTGGGGAATGGTTTTGTTATGGAATGTGTTCTTTGTGCCATATTGGTTAGTTAAAATATTTGGAGCTAGTATGGAATGCAACAATATTTGTATGGTCTTTATTTCTGAATGAGGATATGATGCAGATCAAAGTATTGCTTCCAAGATAATATGTTTGCATCTCGAAAAGGTCATGACTGCAACTAAGTTACTATTCGATTGGCACTAACATGAAGAAATATTTTAGTCCAACTATGTGCACATGACATAATTATTTTTGTAAATTCTAGTGTGTATGAAATATTAACTATTAGTGCTCTCCATAATACTCAGTATTGTTTTGGTTGACAGCTGGCTTCTTATTGAATTTCTGATGCTACCTTAATGCTAAAGTACACTATCCCTTGTCATGTACTCATACTGTGATTAGGTCTAGGGATGGTAACTCCTTTAGGCTGCGGGGTGGAAACCACCTGGAAGCTTTTAATAGACGGGGATTGTGGTATTAGGGCTGTAACGGTTGAAGATCTAAAGATGAATGGTTTTGATAGTGAGACACAACAACAAACCTTTGATCAATTGACATCAAAAGTTGCTGGAGTTGTACACTCTGGGTCCAACCCAGGTGAATTTCATGAGGATCTATGGCTTAACTCTAAGGTAAAACTCGTTGGTGGTTGATTTGGTCTATTTGTACTGGTGAATCGTCCATATAGGTATTACAACAGAAGTTTCAGTTTTTGGTTTTAGTTTAGGGAAAAAAAAAAGTTCTATGATGAGAAAAAGCAAACAAGTTTGGGCTGCATTCACATTGCCTTTGTTTCATGAGCTGGACCTAAAAATCTTGATTTATAAGATTTTTACGTTTTAATCTCCTCAGGATCATAGGTCGATTGCTAGGTTTATAGGCTATGCATTATGTGCTGCCGATGAGGCTCTAAGAGATGCAAATTATATCCCCACCGAGCAAGATGAGAAGGAATGCACGGTACTTTATCATTACTGATGAAGAATTGTGTCTGAGTTCTATTTGTGACTTCTCATTTCTGACTTTAAGATTCTCAGGGAGTCTCCATAGGCGCAGGAACTGGTAGCATTAGTGACATATTGGATGCTTCAAGAATGATTTGTGAGAAGGTTAGTTGGCTGCTTTCTCTGTATGCTATTTTTGTTTGCTGATTAGTGGTAAAAAAAATCTTCGCAGTTTGAAAGTTCCAAATGTATCCCCAATTGCAATCATGCAAGATCTTCCAGCATTATGTCATTCTGATTGAGATAAATAAAAATATTTTGCGGTACTTATTCCTAAAATGATTTTTTCGTCAAACTTCTTTTTCTGAGTGCAGAAACTGCGCCGGCTTAGTCCATTTTTCATTCCAAGGATACTAATAAACATGGCTTCTG
>NC_062967.1:39342382-39395234 GCF_023119035.1 Salvia hispanica
GCCATGTGAGCATGAAATATGGATTTCAGGTATGCATTCGGGTTTTTAAATAACATGTCAAATTCAAGAGAATCCTTTGCCATTTGGGATATATATGGGATTATAATACTAAAGTAGCTTGTTCACGAAATAGAAGTTGAAAAAATGAAAGTTCAGTTTGTAGAAAATTCTAAGATGCTAGTTATACACAATGACTGTGGTTGAATAACCACTTTTCATGATACAAGAAATAGTTTTGTATATCCTAGTTTTGATCTCGAATCTAGGGACCAAACCATGCTGCAGTAACAGCCTGTGCTACCGGGGCACATTCTATTGGAGATGCTACCAGGATGATTCAATTTGGTGATGCTGATGTTATGGTTGCTGGAGGGACTGAGGCAAGCATTGATGCTTTGTCTATAGCGGGATTCTGTAGGTAATACTTTACTGCCATTTCTCCTCGATGCAGTCTTACATCTCACTGAGCTTAATAGAAGGCTGGGTAAAAAGCTTAGAAAATACGAGTCAAATAATGTTCTCCTCTTTAATATGAGTCAAATAATGTCTACCATAGAAGCTTGGGAACTCAATGCTACCATATCCTACCTTTTAATACCTTTTTACCGTTGTTTCCAATGCTTGAATATGTTATGAAATTTAGATTCAAGTCTCATGCATATGCTATATAAAATTGTAAAAGCAAGTCCACTGAAGTTCCCGTGGTATTTTTCGGAAGAGTTGAAAATAAGTATTAAAAAGTCACAGAGCCATCAAATAATGCTGTTTTGTACAGGTCAAGGGCACTGACAACCAAGTACAATGATGCACCTGGAGAAGCCTCAAGACCTTTTGATTGTGGCCGTGATGGATTTGTGTAAGTAATGGCTGCTATTGCGTTTGATATGTATCTTTTCATTTTTAGAGTTGCTTCACATCTAGCATCCTAATTATGTGCCTGAAACAGAATAGGTGAAGGTTCCGGCATCCTGGTTCTTGAGGTGAGTGGTATATCTAGTACACAAGCAAAATCTATGTATCTGTCTTAAGGAGAGATATGAAACCTTTACCGCAATCCTTAATTTATAAAAGGAACTCGAGCATGCTAGGAAACGAGGAGCAAAAGTGTATGCAGAAGTCCGGGGTTATGGGATGTCAGGTGATTTCTTCAACTTCCAGATTTTCGAAAATTTCTACCATGCACTAGCCATTTCATGGATAATTGGATATTGTTCATCTCCTAAGGTGATGCATATCACATTACTCAACCACACGGTGACGGAAGAGGAGCAGTTTTGGCCATGTCACGAGCTTTAAAGCAGGTATTAAATTCACATATCGTGATCATTGATTAAAACATCTACACTCTTTTCTCTGCTTTTATTATGCTAATGTAATTCAAAAGGCAAGTTTAACCCTCTCTGTTTCTATTGTGTTCTTGTTCATACTTATGAATCATGAAAGAGAACCAAGTTACAATCATTATTTGGTCATTGATACACGTTCCGTGTTCCTTTCTGTGGTTGGCAGTCCGGTCTGAAACCTGACCAGGTGGATTACATCAACGCACACGCTACTTCCACTCCTTTGGGTACTTGAAATCAGTAACGACATTCTGAACTTTTGATAGCAGTGTGGTGGTTTTTATAAACTCAGGCTAACTAGTGGAATCATGCAGGCGATGCAGTGGAAGCCAGGGCGATTCAGTCTGTATTTGGCAGTCATGCAGCATCAGGGAATTTAGCTATTTCCTCCACAAAGGTAACCGAGTTCATGACTCAGTGGCTGTCTTGGCTGCACTGCAACTTGAAAGCAACATTCTGTGGACATTCAATCTGAATACATTTTAGTTATTGATGAAACCTAATCTCTATTTTAATGGTGATTGGATGACAGGGTGCAACGGGGCACCTCCTCGGTGCAGCAGGAGCTGTTGAGGCAATATTCTCCATACTATCGATTCACCATGTAAGAAAATTAATGTTCATAAACTTTATATAATACAGTTATGCTCCATGCTGACAGTGAGCATAATTTATGGTTTTTGAGTTTGATTTGCTAATACGTGCTGCCTTCGTTGCAGGGGATTGCGCCCTTGACTCTCAACATCACTAAACCAGATCCTATTTTTAGTAGTGATTTTATGCCTTTGAGTGCTTCAAAGAAGATGAGCATTAGAGCGGCCATGTCAAACTCTTTTGGCTTCGGTGGAACGAATTCGGCTCTGCTCTTTGCTGCTTTGGATTGAAGAAGCACATTTGCTGTAGTATTTGTCTACACTTCCTCATCAGTCATCACTCAGGTTTTGGTGTTCTTGATCATAAAAATGTCAGATGTGTTGATTGGGTATTTTATTTCATTCCTTTTTAAAGCCAATCTGTTATACAGAATTCTGAGTCTGAAATCAGCTCTGATGAGAATATTTTCTTGTTGAAATTCGGAAATAAATTTGACTAATTCAACCAATATCTATTTAGCTTGTGTGGGTTTGGTATCATAGAAATGTAGGCTTAATTTGGATCTCATACGAATTGCAAAAATTACTTATCGAAAATTGGCCACACAAAAATTACTGTGAGTGCTACAATAAATTACAAGACATATTTTTTAACAAATTTAGAAATTATATTCCATTCAAGATATTGTCTGATTTTTCACACTCCCTCATTGAACCTCCACCATGGAAACAACCACACAATATCTGATTAGTTTATACACGTGGACCAATAACATAACAGATACCAAAACCCATAGCCAATCACAATCACCATTTAGATTTGCCAATATCCTCCAATATTCCCATATACTACTTCAAACTCCTTTCCTTCAACAAATACAATCTTTCTCATTGCCTCCCCTCTTCTCAATCAACAATGGCAGCCAACACCTTGATGAGCTGCGGCGTTGCTGCCGCCGCCGTCTGCCCCTCCGTCCTCTCCTCCTCAAAGTCGAAATTCGCCGCATCCGTCTCCTTCGCCACCAATGCCAACACCTCCAGGTTCACCATGGCCGCCAACTGGATGCCCGGCGAGCCCCGCCCCCCCTACCTCGATGGCTCCGCTCCCGGGTAATCACCATGCACTCTATTTTTTTTTAATAAAAAAAGAGGATCAATAATGGTTCCCCAGTTTTTGTATTTTTAGTTAACCTTTAAAATAATTGTTTGGACTTCAGAGATTTCGGATTCGACCCACTTCGGCTAGGGGAAGTCCCGGAAAACCTAGAGAGATATAAGGAGTCGGAGCTCATCCACTGCAGATGGGCTATGCTTGCAGTTGTAAGTTAGATCATGTCGAATTCTATATTAGTACGATATTGTCGGTCAAAGTCCATCTATTATTTTAGTCACTTTTCAAAAGGTCTCGTACTAATATTTATATATATGCAGCCCGGGATCCTGGTGCCTGAGGCCCTAGGGCTGGGCAACTGGGTGAAGGCACAGGAGTGGGCGGCGGTTCCAGGCGGGCAGGCGACATATTTGGGGAACCCAGTGCCGTGGGGGACCCTACCGACAATCTTGGTGATCGAGTTCTTGTCCATAGCCTTTGTAGAGCACCAAAGGAGCATGGAGAAGGACCCCGAGAAGAAGAAGTACCCAGGAGGAGCATTCGACCCGCTTGGCTACTCCAAGGACCCAAAGAAGTTCGAGGAGTACAAGGTCAAGGAGATCAAGAATGGTATAAACATTAGAATGAATGAATGTCAAGTGTTGACTTATTATTTTTTTTAATTTTTGAAATTTAAACCGCGGTTGAATTCTCGTTCTAGGTCGTCTTGCGCTATTGGCGTTTGTAGGATTCTGCGTGCAGCAATCAGCGTACCCGGGAACAGGGCCGTTGGAGAATTTGGCGACGCATTTGGCTGACCCGTGGCACAACAACATCGGCGACGTTCTCATTCCTTTCTCTTAAATCTATTTCAACAAACAAAGGCAGCCATTTGTATAATTCTATGACTTACATGGGATGGTGTTTCCTTGTTTTTGTGGCATGTATGTGTAGTATAAGTGGTTTGGTGATGATTTTGTGTACAAATTTCAAGAGCTCCAAAGACTGTGTCATCGTGCATAACCAATAGTGCTATCTATGTATTGAGCATAATTTGTGGTGTGTGATACAAGTGAACGTGTGATGATAAAAGCACCTGCATAATCGGGCTCTTCAGCGTGTTAGCGAACAAATGCACAAGTAATCACAAATAGAACTTACAAAGAGAGAACAATGGTATATAACGAGCTATAATCCTAGTTGGATTATCGAGATTGTACGCTATATTCACATTACTCACTTCACCTAATCATTGAGCAACTCGTGGTGTTGCTCTATTATTATTGTTTTAAGTTGAAAATTTTGATTTTGTTAATATAAATATACTCATTTGCCACTTCATTTGAACACCTTCATCTTCACCTTCACATTGTTTTTTTTTCCTTATTCTTTCCCATAATTTTTAATTCAATTCTTATTTATTTGGTCGGGTGATACCACCAGGCACCAAGCTCATGGTTAGGACGTAGGATAAAAATCTAGTTTATAGCGTTTGAGATTCCTTGTTTTTTGGACGGTTTATTGAAATTTGAAAGTAAGAATATGTGGGTTAAAAAAAAAATGATTCACGAGATATTTATTTAATCAAAAATTTAAAATTGCTTCATTTCTTGTTTCCAATTGAACCATGATCACAAAAATTTACAGATGTCACAATTATATACTTCTAGAGCCCCTATAGTTTCCTTAGTGAGTCAGCTCAGTCCGAAAGTCTCTGAATTCCTCCAAGTAGCTCGATATTTTAATGGGAAAAAAAAAATTAAATCGGACATGTACCAGAAATATGCTTTGATCCAAGTATAGCTTGATACCCGTAGAATTGACCCGGCAATAGGGCTGACAATTTTCGACACGATACGATAATCCGATACGAATCCACACGAAATTATTGGGTTTAGGTCAAGCTTTATTGGGTTCGTGTCATTATCGGGTTGACCCATTAAGAACCCGATAATTTCGGGTTGGGTTAGGGTTGGATGCGGATAACCCATTGAGATAATATTATTACTTTTATTACTCCCTCCATCCCACTTTAGGAGTCCCGGTTTACTACTTTTGGGTGTCCCACTTTAGGAGTCCCGGTTGGAATATTCCATAATTGGTAATAGGCCTCACATTCCACTCACCTTTTTCCACTCACATTTTATTATAAAACTAATATATAAAAGTAGGATCGACATTCCACTATCTTTTTTCACCAACTTTCCTTTATATTTCTTAAAACTTGTGCCGAACTCAACCGGGACTCCTAAAATGAGACGGAGGGAGTATTATTTAAAAAATTTATTCTACTTTAATTTTTTTTAATTCTTGTTAATTCAGAGGTTTAAATGGTATAAAACGGATTTTAATCGTGTAAATTAGGTTGAAAAATAAGATTTAATCGTGCAATATCAGGTTTTAATCGTGTGATATCAGGTTCGGGTCGTTATCGTGTCGTGTCAACCCATATTATATCGTGTCGTTAACGGGTTCGTGTCGGGTGCGGTCGTGTTCGGATTTGAAGGTAGCAAGTCGGGTTCGTGTTCGGATATACAGTTCTCTTAACAGGTCGGGTTCGGGTTAGGCCTTATTGGGTTGGATCGTTATCAGGTTGACCTGATAATGACCAAATCCGCACGATTTGCCAGCCCTACCCGATAATAAGTAAGTCTTTGTTATTTAGTCTAAATTTTTAAAGTTAGTGTGATAAATTTTAATGTATCGATATATTCACCATTTCCCTCTCTGTATTTTACCCTAATGCTTGATATACAATTTACAAATTTTAAAATTAAAATAAGATAATTATTTAAATATAGTATATTCATACATCTCTAAAAGTTATCTGTTTCAAGTTGAGATGACATGTAATTGTAAGAAAACTGATAGTATTACTAAACTTTGGAAAAAAAAATAAAATTTATGTTTTTCTTTTTAGAGTGAACTACATAAATGGTACCTGATCTTTCACTTTTGCACATAAATGGTACCTGATCTTTACTTTATATCATTTTTAGTACCTCGTGACAAAAATAACCCCAGGTATCAAAACTGTGATTTTTTTGTTATGGAGGTCATTTTTGAAAATTTCAATTAAATAGTATTCTCTCCGTTCCATAGTAATGGAGACGTTTCTTTTCAACACGAGATTAAGAAAAATTGTGTTAGGTGAGTTAAGTAAAGGAAGAATAAAGTGGAAAATGTAAAAGGTAGAGAGATGAAGAGAGAAAATAGTAAGAGATAGGGGTGGCAAAATAGGTAACGAGTAATGGGTAATTTCCATCTCGATCCGCTACCCGCCGGGTATTGGGTACCCACTACCCGACGATAACGGGAAACGAGGCGGGATCGGGTAATGTATTTTAGAATTTTGCGGGTAGCGGGTATACCCACTACCCGTGTGGGTATACCCGTTAGTCCCGTAATACCTATTATTATTAGCATTAGTCATATTCCATCTTTTAATACTCCCTCCGTTCCCCATATAAATAGTGGTGTTCCAAATAGTTAAAGTGGAGAAAAAAAAGTAAATAGTTAAATAATAATAGCCAAATACGTACTCATTTTGAAAAATTAAAAATAAATAGTTAGAACGGAGAAAAAATAAAGTAAGAGAGATAATAATGTAGAAAAGAGTATTTAACTCATTATATTTTCAAAATTAGTGAAGAAAATGAAATGTCTCTATAAAGTCGGAACAGTGGGAGTATTTTATATAATCTAAGAGTTCTTTTAAAATATTTTTATATTCCAACGAACATATAATTAAAAACCGGAACTAGCTATAGAGTGTCCTCTTACTTTTATTCTCAATCTATTCAACGTTTATCATTGATATTAATAAAGTAAATTAGGGAACATTGACGGTTATTATTATGGTTTTCAAATTTTTTATTAGGTCGGGTATGGGTACCTGCATTGTCGGGTACGGGATACCCGTCACGGGTATCGGTACCCGACTTGTCGGGTGCGGGTATTACAACAAATTTTGCTAAAATCAGGTACGGGTACCCGACTTGTCGGGTAACCCGTTTCGCCACCCCTTGTAAGAGATAATAAAATAGGTGTGGAAAAAATGTGTTGACTTTTACTAAAAAGGGAAATGACTCTATTGCTATGGAACGTACCAAAATGGCAAAATGACTCTATTACTACGGAACGGAGGGAGTACCAAATATGTAATTATTTTTCTTCCTTTCTTATTTCTTTTTTAGTTCATTCTTCTGTCTTTTTTCTTCATTAGTTTATATTTCTTATTTTCTTTTTTAGTATTTTATCTTTCTTTCTTCTCTCTTTTTTTCTCCTTAGTTTATATTTCTTCTTCTTTCTTTTTTCTTTTATCTTCTTTTTCTTCTTACCTTTTAGTTTTTTATACATACATCAATTGCATTCATAATATAAATCAAGAACAAAATGTCTAATTAAATTAATTATTTAAAATAATTAAATCAATTGTATATTTTTTATTAAATTACTTTATACTCATTTTAAGATTGAAACACCTAACTAAAAATATTCAACTCTTTATATCATTATGAATACAATTTACGATTATTATTACATAATATTATATGATTCATAATTTATATAATTATACTATAATTATTTATTAATTACTATTAGTTTTTAGTATTATAACAATAATATTTTTATAATAATTAATTATAACCCTAAACTATAATTTTAATTAACTATATTTGAATGATATTAAAAATAGACTAATTATTAATTTATAACATCAAAATAATAACATTTATATTGATTAATTATAATAGTATGAAGAGAGGGGAGAATGAGAGAAGATATTACAATATCACTTTTGGTACTAATTTTATGTATACCTAAAATATTCTTTATGACATAAATGAGAAAATGTATTTGTTTATAGGGTATTTTAGGAAGAAAATTGCATCATGTACTAAAAATGTGATTTATAAGTACCAAAAGCGATATAAAATAAAGATCAGATACCATTTACGTGCGAAAGTGAAAGATCAGATACAATTTAGATACAATTTATATAATTCACTCTTCTTTTTAATATAGAACGGGCCGAATATGCTTAAATATCATAACGCTGAGCCCACTGAGTAAGCCTCAGATTTCATATAAAATTTTTATTGGGCTTACGCAGTTTTACTATTACGTGCTCATTTATTAATGGGCTCATTCCAACTCTTTTAACTTTTGTTAGCAAGAAATTTACTACTAATTTGAACACTAATATATTTTGAAGTGAATAAAACAACTATTACTCATACATGAGGTTGATTGTTTTATTTTACTAATAATATATTAATAATTTAAAATCTAACAAATTTTATTTTACAATTTTTTTAAAAGCCTTGTGAACAAAGGTTTTTGAGCATCACTTTTTTTAAACACACAGAACTATCTTTTGAAATTCCGAATCTTGACAAAAAACAATTATGACATATATAAAGGTGTAAACACGAAGAAGCCCTTTAATAAATCAAGAAATTAACGAAAATATTAAACACGCACTTGCTTCTTTATATATCATCAATAAGATTGGTACTATTTTAAAAGTGTCATTAACTTGACAAGTTTTGGAAAATGAAAATTAGTAGAATCTGTAACATATTCAACACAAAGCTAAGGTTTTATATATACATTTTTGAACATGAAATTTTGAATAGCATTTTGTTCTAATAATATCATTTTAGGAGCTATTGACAGTGTATAAATTAAACCACTTCACATATGTACACATCACATGTAAATCCGAAATACTATGTTTCTTCATTAGTGACTTCACCGAAAAATAATACTAATAAATGCAAGATCAACATAGAATGGTCACTCATATATTAATAAAATAATAGGGAAAGCATGATCTTATGACAAGTAATTAATTCAAAATTTAATGGTTTCTCTCTCAATAAATAAATAAATAGATAGATTACTGGATGCCCACCAGGACAAAACAAAACCTGACTAAGAGAACCACTATTACCAACAATATTATTGATTTAAGTGAACTAAATTAATCAACCTAATCAAAGCATGCCTACTAAATCACTGGTCATGTTTACATATATATATATATAAACATATATTCTCACGCTTCATCTTCTTATTATGAATTCGAGGCGTTCTAATTAACATTTAATATTATTATTTCAAATATATACAAATCTCATGATCATACTTGCTTGTCATCTACCTGCGTGAAAGCATTTTATTTGTGAATTTCGAGGATATATATGCATAGAATGTAATGATAGAAGAAGCAATATTTAATTAAATTGTAAGCATGAAATAAACTCACTCTCCCATACTTATTATACACATACTCCTATTTATAATAAAATTTCATATATATATATATATATATATATATATATATATATATATATATATATATATATATATATATTCAAATGAAATTCTCTCTCTATCCATCTGACAGAAGGATTCCCATACAACACTCTACACGATAAAACAACTGTTTCCATTTTTAATAATGCATTCCTCTTCTCTTTATGCACTCTTTGCTTACAATTTTCCACTTTAATGACATTCTTATTTCATCTTTTATTTTTTCAAGTATCCCTTTTTAACCCTCAAATTATATTGATCATACACCATAAATTTTTATTATTATTATTATTATTATTATTTATTCATTCTTAAATTCCAAATGAAGTTATTTTGGAATCAAATTATTAATTACTAGTTGAAGACAGTGAGAATTATGTCCCATCAAGCAGTGGAAATTGATAATACTATGCCATATTTACATAGGAGTATAAAAAAAAGTGTATCAGAGTTATGGTTTTCTGCTACTCAACAATGTTTTAAAATTACCTGACCTAATTTCTGAGGATTTTCAAGTACAAAATTAAACAATAGGTGCTTCGAGAAAAACGAGGTATAAATAGCTAGGTCTACGGCTATGGTTTACATGAATGTACGATATTCTCTAAGGTTTCCAATAATTAATGACAAAATGCTCAATAGACCAATTAGATAAAATAAAGTACCCTATCGCATATTAATGCAAATATTAATTCACAACTAATTTAAGGCATATTTGATACATAGAGGATTACTAGTTAAACAAAAGAGAAGGAAAATGGAACCTAGATATGCAAATGTGTTATGTGTATAATTAGAGAATGCAGAAAAACTATGATGGTTTAATTTCCATGTGACCAAATAGTTGTTTTTCACCAATACCCCATATATATAGTGCATATATAGTAATGGGGGTGCATCAGACTAGTATATTGCAAGTGTTGTTTCCTCACTTTACTATGAATGTAAACATACTAGTAACTTTTAATCAATAATTTTGTGAAATGTTATGTAGCGATCATCAATATATTCCCGAGAGAATATTTAAGTTTTGTGTACATCCCGTGTTTTTCAATTTTCTTTTCATTTCATGTGTGCTATGATTGATTGTCAACTTTTGAAATTTTAGTAAACGGGTCCAACGTGGTGGATAAATTTTAAATTTAGTTGAAATCAAGTGAATTTTTTAGTCGGGATGAGCCATTTGGAATGGGAGTTGAAGCAGTGATGAATCCAAGTGGGTTCAGGGTAGATTATGATTGAGTTGCCGAAAGCAGTGGTGATTCAGGTTTCCGCATAAGGGAGAAGAAGGGGAGAGGGGAAAGATGTGATTACAGCTTATTCGGTCCTATAAAAATGCTCTATAATCCAATCAATTGCCGATTTTTGACCCACCAAAACAACTTGTGACTACAACAATGCTCATAAATTGCTCTGCACCTTTTACTGCTCATTCTTCCCACCTCACTAACAAGACATTTTTCCCACCAAAATGTTTTGCGAGCTTCAGGTCCAAACAATGTCACAAATAGCTACTGCTTTCCAAACTCCCATTAATTATGTGACATCATGCTGCTAGGCACCAAGTTTTATACGACTTTATCTATATTATTCTATTTTTTACTTTATTTTTTTTATTTTAATTATTTATTATCATTTTTTTTAAAACGAGTAAAAAATAAAATGACTCAGCTCTATTCCATAGAGCGGAGAGAATATATTTTTTTATTTATCTATATTTGTTTCTCATATTCAATATAAATGCATTGCCTAATATTGAATGGAGGGAATTTAATTAGATGAATTTTGGATTTCACATAATATATACTCCCTTCGTCCCAAGGTAGTTGAGTGGTATTCTTTTTTGAATTGTCTCAAAGTAGTTGAATCAATTATTTTTTTTGGCAAAAAGATTATCTTCTTTCATATTTTACTTTATCTCTATCTCTCTTACTTTATTGTCTCTCTTATTTTATTCTCTCCACCTTAATTTTTACTATATCAATTTCTTAAATTTCGTGCTTCAGGAAAAATGCCTCAACAAACTTGGGACGGAGGAAATATTCAATTTGAATAGTTGTACATAAGTTACATACTCCGAGTATTAGGAGCAATGAATTGAGTAGTTAGCAAAGTTGTTAATTAGAAAGGATTTTCAACTAAGAATCCCAATGTTTGACTGATGTGTCTGTGACTTTCATGTTGGGACTGAGATGCCATTGTCCCCTTTCTTGTCATACCTACTTCTATGATGGATAGTCTTTGTCTTTTCTTTTTTCTTATTCTCTTTATTTTGAAAATTAGTTTATTTAACTTTCACATTCCCCTATTATTTAATGATCCCAATATCATTTCATTTTCTCATATTTATGAGCCATAAATGAATAATGACAATTCAAACTTGATTTTAATATGATCGTTACAAAAGACCATATGATGTGAAGTACACTAACAATTAATGTCTATCTTGTACTATAATTCATTTAAATTTTCTTTGTCTATTCCACAGCTTATATATCAATTTTATTGATATTCAATTGACAAAACTTGAGATACACTATCTGTTTTTGGAAGGGCTAAAACCCTAGTTTCAATTTAAAATTGCTTCGCCGAGTGGCGTTCTAACGCCGGATTATCGCCGAGCGATCGCCGGCCACTGTGGCGACGCTCGGCGATAATCGGCGATAATTAAAATTTTTTTTTTTTTTTTTTGAACCCAACGGCTATTTTACATTCCACCCCTATAAATATTTCCTCCACTTCCTCCATTCATCACCCACAATCTTCATTCTCTCCATTTTCAATCTCTTCTCCCAATCTTCAATTTTCATCAAAATTATGAGCTTTTGGAAGAAAAGTATGAGAGGCCGAAGCGGGTAAGGACTACTTACACTCTGCAAGAGTCCGAGCCGATAGCCGACTGCTGGGCGGACACGTCACGGACGCGGAGCGCAGCAACTACAGACCGAGATCATATTCGGGAGCGGATTGCCGCGAAGCACAGAGCCACAAGATCGCCTCAATGAAGGACCATGGCAGCCGAGGCGATCCGTCGGCATTGGGAGCGCCTCATGAGGGACTGCGGGCACTTCAACGGTATTTATTCTAACTTGATGACTCACATGACGAGTGGCCAGAACGAGCACATGGTCCGAGATGAGGCCATCCGGATGTATAGTAGCCAGTACTTGTCGACGAAGGGCTTCAAGTATTGGAACATCTACGATAAGCTGAAGGATCTCCCCAAATTCCGGACGGGAATGCACGACGCGCTGCACGGGAAATCGGTGCGCTCGCGACTTAGCGTTTCGGAGAGCGAGGGGAGCGCGGCCCACATCGACTTGAGTGGGGATGGTCCGCACGAGCGCCCGGAGGGAGTGAAGAAGGCGAAGGGGAGGCGGAAGGGGAAGGGCGCAACGTCGGAAGTCGCGTCGGAATCCGTCATCGACTTAGAAAAAGCCACTTATTCGAGCAATGTCGCCAATCTGACCCAGATGTACACGCTGTACTTCACCGGCGGCGGGACCCCTGAAGAAAAGGCGGCCCTCTGGAAATGCATCCAACACCTGCAGAGTACGCTGGGGCTCGATCCCGACGCCCCTCCGGCCCCTCCGTCTTAGATTTTTTTTTTTTTAAATCTTTGTTTATTTGCGTTTTTTATTTGTAGTTTTTTTTTTCTCGTTGTATTATATTTTCCAATGATTAATACAACGATGAATTGTTCATTATTAGTCTATTTATTAAATACATTTGTAGGGAAAATTAAATAATATAAAAAATAATGATGTAAAAATGAAATGTTGAGTTAGGGAGAAATAAGGGAGAAATAAGGGAGAAACCAATGTAGCAGTCTTGGCTAAAAACTGGGGATAAATTTTGTCTATGTCTGTCTATTGTACTATAATTCATTTAAATTTTCTTTGTCTATTCCACAGCTTATATATCAATTTTATTGATATTCAATTGACAAAACTTGAGATACACTATCTGTTTTTGGAAGGGCTAAAACCCTAGTTTCAATTTAAAATTGCAGAGGAAATTATAATTAGAGAGAATAAGTTGTTTTTATTTGGTTACCCATTAACATTGTTTTCTGTAAGATTCTTCTTAAACATTGGTTTATGTGGTCATATGTCGCTATCCAATTTGATTATACTTTAACTCAGTTTGCCTATCATTGTAGCCTTTATAGACTATGAGACTACTATATCCACATCTTCCAATTTCGCTTTATTCTTCTGTTTACAATTAATCAAAAAAGAAATCATCATAAACATTCGAAATTTTCAAATTTTAAAATTGATATGACAACGCAAGGCCTCAAAAACAGAACTCTCATGGTCATCATAATTTTTTTTTTCTATTCACCATGACACAATATATAATTACGAGGTAACATACTTAATTTTACACACATTTTTTGAGAGGATGATATTTCTGTAAATTCTTAAATGCTAAATTCTGATTTTGTATACTAGATTTAAAATTTGTCTGTAAATTATTGAAGTATTGACTTTGTCCGGATTTTGCAGCCAACCTATTATCTAGGCCTGCTTAATCGGTTCTCCGGTTTTCGGGTACCCAGAATCGGAACCCGAACCGATCGGGTAATCCGGTTCCGGTTCCGGTACCGGTTCTAATGTTTTCATAAATTCCGGTTCCGGTTCTACCCGAAACCGACCGGTTCTTACCCGGAACCGAATAATATATATTAAATTTATTTATTTTTTACTAAAATTGAAGTATAGTAATTAACGGTAATTCATTTATTATTATCAAGGTTGGTTTTGATTCTTTAGTATTACTGAATGTATTCCTTTGCTACTTTGATATTGCTTAAAATAAATGCTACTCTTGGTTTGACAATATAATTTTCCAATGTATGTGTTTGGATCATTATTTACCATTATACTTTGAGTGCTTTAAACAAAAATAATTTTAACAGATCATGAAAACTCTTAGAGGAGTCAAGGTGGAGGTTACTAATTGAGGAAACATGCGAAAGAATATACCGTAATTCTGGTTTGACATCACAGACAACTCGTGGGCTAACGTGAGAATCAAATTTCTTGATACTAAGTGGAGATAATGTAATTTTTGTTATATATAAGTTAAATCTAGTTTGGTGTCAGATTAAAATTAGGTAAATAATAAACAACTTTTCGTTAATTAGTATACTTAAATTAAAATTAAAACTACAAATCGGTTCCGGTTCGAAACCGGTACCGGCCGGTTCTTACCCGGACGGTTCCGGATCCGGTTCCGGTTCCGCGATTCATGAGATTTTGCAACCGGGTACCCGGTCAATCGGACCGGGTAGAACCGGAACCGGCCGAATAAGCAGGCCTACTATTATCCAATCTTGCAACAATTCAGCATTTCAGTTTAACATAAATTATTGACATATTAATGTGGCACTACAAATATTAACCAAAACGATATCATGTTTAGGCAGTGAAACAACATCGTATTATACTAGATTAAATAATTTCATTTGTTGAATTAGGAGTTATATTAAACTAGTATATTAGAGTCAAAATCTTGATTAATTGCAAAATTAAAACAAATCAACAATTTGATAATTTATATATGGATTTTAAAGTTGGTACGCAAAACTAGAATTTGAAAGTTTATGACTTTATAGGCATTTAAATGCCCTTTTTAAAATTAACTTTTGTGTTTATTCTCTCAACCCATATAGTCGACATTAATATTTAATTTGTACTGTTTTAGTTATTAAATCTCAGTCATTAAATAAAGAAAAATGAAAGGATGTGATTAAATATTTTTAAGATCGTTTGACAATCTAAAAATGACATTCGTGTTATGAACTAAATCGATCTAAAAATGACCTAAAATTTTTCCTAAAATTTTTGTTATGCATTACAATTTACTAATTATTTTTCAATTTTTTTTTCACAACTCTATGAATATATGTGTATTTACCCATTTTCGTGGACTAGAAAATGAACAGTCCAAATTACTAGCTAATAAGTCTATAATAGACGGCTCCACATTCAAATCTTGTAGTTAAAGCATCACTGTGGTTTTTATTCAAACAAATCAAAAGTAATCAAATTGAGTTTTGTCAGAAATGATATATTGTTGTGCCCACAAAAAGGAAATATCTGCTTTCTTTCTTCCTTCTTCTTCTTTTCCTTTTGCTAATTACTCAAGCAGCAATAGGAATGTAAAAGTCGTGATTTGACACATAATTTTCTTGATTTTCTCCTTTGATTTAACAGTAATTCTTGGATTCTTCCAAAGTTTTTGTTTTTTGAGGGATTGGATTCTTTCGAAGTTGAAAGTACACAAAAATAGTTAAACCTCACTGATTTCTTTACTAAACCTATAAATTAACAGAATATTAGTATATACTTTGATAAATTAAAGAAAATTAATGTGAACTCGAACAATGCAACTTTTTAAATTTGACATGTAATCTTTGAATTAGAAGGATTAAATAGTTGATTATTGCACACTCACGTCACTTAATTTACAAGTTATAAATTTGTACAGTTAGTAGTTGTTCCATAATCATTACTAATTAAATAATACTTTAAATTATTGCCCGAAAAGACACAATATGGTACTGTGAATGCTGCAATAGTTGTTGGAAAATAAATCCAATTTCTCATTTTTCTAACTGTTATCATTATTCCTCGACTAATTAAATTAATTGTCTCATGGTATAAATGGTTCTGAATTTATTATTCATGCCACCTCTCTATTGAACTGTTATTGTCCTCTCTCAGTTTTGGCCCATTCAAATTATTGTCGACCAAAAAAATTTGCTATACACATTTGAATTGAAAAAAAGACTTGTCAGATTTATATGTAAAGAACAATGATGAAAATACACATGATGAAATTGAACGAAATAATAGTATGAGGTTAATTGGTTCATTTGATATAAATTTGTACACACAGTCAGAGGGATAGCTAGGTGAAATTGATGTCAAGCCAAGCATTGGATTGGTGAAATATTTATAATTATTGACAGCAAAAAGATTCTCATAAGATATTGACCATTCAAAGGAACATCAAATAAGGTTAGACGTGTTATGGTTGCCATGCACATATGAGGCAATGTGACCGTGCTCTTACTATCGCATCATTCTTTATATTAATTTCACAACTAGTAACCTTTTGTAACAGCTCAATTCAAATATTTACCGCTTTCACAAAACACACACTAGGGCTGATAATAATTTGGTTAATTGGTTCTCGGTTACCACACGCAGGACCGATAACCGATTCAACAGTTTTTTTCGATCCTGGTTCTGCATTTCTAGGTTTGTTGGTTCTCAATTCTACCCGGAACCAAAATAAAATTTTAATTTTGAATTCTTTCGTATAAATATGATCTGATAAATAGCTACCATATGAATAAGAATGGTCTATCGATATAGCACATTGCCTCACTAGGTGTAGACCCAAGTTCGGCCATTTCCAATGCATTTTTTTCAGAATTAACTCATACACAATCCATTTTAGTTATTAAGTTCTTATAATCTCTAATCGGTTAGAAGCAGACCTTAAATGGTTTCAGCGCCGGTTCCATGGTTGACAATTCTAAATTGTCGGTTAACCGACTGATCGGTTCGGTTAGAGAATAAATAAAACAGAAATGAAAACGGGGAAGATAAAATGGAGATATAAATGTGGTGAACGACTTGCCTTGTCGTACAATTGGTGCCACACCGCCTGCTCCCGTGCTGCATGCATTGGGAAGCGTGCGTGCAACGGAGTGTTGGGGCAGATGTGCACCCAAAATAAGAAATCACCTTTTAAAATTTATGTAATTCCGAAACTTAATGATCTCATGGATCGCAATTTAAAGGCAATAAGAAATTGAGGAAAAAAATCATAACATAAATTGAACTTCAAATCAATGACAATACACGGCATATCGAATTTCTATATATGTTTGAATTTTGACACACAATGCTTACTATGTAGCAATATGCTATCATTGCACATGTGTAACTTGTTAGTGAATTTATGTAACATTCCATTTTGAGTTCCCTAAACAATACGATCCAAGAAAACAATGAAACTTATAGTAAATATATAATTTTTCTTCTAGATTTCTTGTTTTTCCACAGTGCTCAATCTTATTTTGTTCTATTGACTACCTGAAAACATAGTGTCATGTTATTATTATTTACACGTTGTGGGCCTAATACCAAAAAATACCTCAACACTTTCATAAAATTTATATGACCTTTCAATTACTATTACATGTATGTGCTTAAATTTGTAGTCTTTTCTAGAAAAATTGGTAAATGCGATAAAAGTAATGATTGCTGGTTGATGTGGGACGTTGGAGTCTCACATGTTAGTTTATTTCATAAAGACAAAATAAATTGTTTACTAAAGTAATTCAAAACGACGTTGTTTCTATGATATTTATTTCGACTCTTCGATTGTAACCGTCGAGAAAAACAAATAAAAGTCCTCCTAGTTAATCACATCTTGACTTGAGCTTAAAGATGAGGGCTAGTGTGCATTTGGTGAGAAATTAACAAACCATGATCTTTTATCGCGTAGTGTGCATTTGGAACCACCCACACCCATACCCTAGGCCTAAGCCCCACTTTTTTATACTATTTTAACTTCTAAGTTTTATTAATATTCTCTCTTTGTTCAAAATTAATTTCCATATTTATGTAAATAGAAAATTTGAGCTATTGTTATAGGCTGATATTGGTTAATCAATTACCGGGTAAAAGAGAGCCGAACCGAATTATTCTATTATCAAGGGACCAATGACCGATTTCAACATTTTTATGTTCGATGATTCTTGTTCTGTATTTCTAAGTTCGACAATTCTCGGCGCTACTCGGGAACCAAAATTTAATTTTAATTTTATTTTCGTAAGTTTTATAACATAATTTTGATTTTTTAAGTACAAACAGACGAGTGACAATGGTCTAATGCATTACGTACCTCACTACCTGTAGACCCGAGTTCGACCCTTTCTAACACATTTTTTTTTATTATCAACTCTTACACAATTAATTTCGGTTATTCGGTTCTTATCTAACTGACCAGTCAATAACTGATTGATTAGTAGAGGAACTGAATCGTACACGATTTTGGCTACATCGCCATAACTGACGACTCCAAATTATTTATTAACCAACCTGTTGGTTCAATTAGGAATCGAAACGACTGAATAAGTAGACCTAGTTGTTATTTAATAGCTGGACTCACATGTTGCCCCAATGAAAAATAAAAGAGTGGACATGTAAAAAGACATTAGAATCATTAGATATGATTATATTACTACGTCCACGTGATATGGGTTTTAATAACATTAATTATAACTAGATAGTATATGTTGAGAATGAGTAGGGCAGGTGGGAAATAGCATCAAAGCTAGGGTGGAAAATGATAATTGCACAACCAAACTCCTATTTGGTCTTTGCTCTTTCCATGTAAAAACAGATTAGTTGGGTGACCATGAAACCAAGTAGAGTTAAAAAAAAATCAGTTACACCAAAGTGGCATTGATTTTTTACACTAAAGTGTCATGTAAAATTTAGCCAATCTGCGTGTTTAGGGCAAGATATATATACATATAAAAGAGAAACCCTAATTGAACAAAACAAAATTGAAAGGAGACATCAAAGTGGCAATAAAAGGACATAACCAGCGATTTATAATCTAAAAAATCCCAACTTAAGACAAAAGAATTCTATTTATTTGGGTAACAAAATAAAGGTACATAATCCCAATTTCACTTATTTATTTTGTAAAGAAAGTAGAGAGATGAGGAATCCATGTCGTCCAAACACTTGAAGACAAAGTAGATTCAGAAGAGAAAAGCAAGCTTTACTTTACGACCCAGAAAAAGGAGATTTCAAACCTACAAGAGAGTGAGCTTAGGAAATTGGGTCGACACTAAACATAACCCTATTTCTTCTTCATCTTCATACCCTCAACCCCACCCCACCCCACCCCACCCCACCTCCACCCCCACCCTACGTGTATCTATATTTATAGGCCAGGTTTTGTGATTCAATATTGCAATCCCACATGAAATTAGGAGCTCCCTTTTCTTGTGTTGAGTATTTGGCCATGCTTGTTTCTTGCCATCTTCTTTGTGTGTTTTAGTGTGTGTTTTTTAGAAGGTGTTGACAAGGTTTTTTTTGGGGTTGATTTGTTTGCCATTCTTTAATTTGTTGGTTTTGAACCCTATTCTCTCCATTGTTCCATCATTTTTTATGCCTTTGATCAGTTCACTTGCTTCGTATGGTAAAAGTTGGTGCTCGGTAAACATTGTTCTTTAGTATCGTTTCAAGAAATACGCGCAACATATAGTGGAATCGATGCGTACACATGCTTATTTATATATGCCTGGCTCCCTGTATGCCATCTGTAGAGCTCATCGGAAAAGTCGATGGGTCTCCGTGGATGGCGTATGAGGAGCCAAGCATATCCACACATTCTATATATGTGTTACAATTTTCAATTTTGCCACATCCAAGATAATTGTTCCCCGTTTATCCCTTGATCCAAATTTCCAAGGTACGTATCTATTTAATTTCATTCGTTTAAATTAGAAGATTAGAACTTTAAAAATGAGATAGGTTTTAGTAATTAGTTTGATTAATTAATTAAGTAGCTAATTAATGTTGAAATGCTATTTTATTTTTTGAGAGATGTTGCAATTATTATTCGCTGCGCTCACCTCCCGATAAGGCATCCACGCTTTGTATAAACCGACAACATGAAAGTTACAACCTTTGCATTGCCCAATCAACTTCAACCCCTACACACATATGTGTGTTTGGGTGTGTGTTTTCTATAATTTAATCACTCTATGTACCATACATTTACATCAATTTGACACAAGTTTCATTCTTGATTTAACTAATATTGATGATTTGTTTTTGTTTAAGTACTCTTTATTTATTTTTATTTTTGCAGCAACTAACAATGTACATATATATGTAGTGCTTGGCCAATCAGATCTCAAGAAACCCAAACTTTGTTGCTAGCAAGATTTTGATCAGAGATGCTATATATCTAGCTAGGTGGGTAGCTAGATGATAGTGGTTACTATGTGTGTAGATAGATACAAATTTGAAAACCAAAAAAGCAATGGGGTGAAAATGTGCTCAAGATTATAAGTTTGGAAGGTGAGGCTAAGGGCTTTGAGTATATAGGAAAGTGAAACAGATGGATCTGAGGAGATGCTTAGGGTTTTTTAGGTCCATCTGCATAGACCCTAGAGTGGGCCTAACACTGTGTATTGTGTGTGTGTGTGTGTGATAGCTACTTGAGGAAGAGGGCATATTTCATTTTTTCATTTCATTATTTGTATTAGTATATGGTTGGTTAATTGAAGACACACATACATGATACAACCATGTACACTCCCATGTGTGTGTGTGTGTGTGAGAGAGAGAGAGAGAGATAGGGGAGTATGTGATATGTGGAGAGATGGGAGTGTGTGAGTAGGAAAAAGGGGTTTTGTTATCATATGATGGCTGCTTTTGCTGGGCTTTTGGGATTCCAATTGAATCATTGTAACATTTAGTATAGAGAGGGAATGGGGCAATGGACCACTTCTCCCACCACCCATTCAAAAACAAGAAAATGAATAATATTTCAAAATTTAATCACACACACACACATACACACACACTCTCTCTATTTGTTGGTGTGTGGTTGGTTAGTAGAGAATAAAATTACACAGTCAATGCAGGTCAAAAAAAGGACATAGATTGGGTTTGTGGCATCAAGAAAAGGGACCACCTCCACCCCTTCCTGGAGATCTCCTGAAACCAATTGGATTTTGGGTGCTCTCTCTCTCTCTCTCTCACTCATCATGTGCATGCATGTGTGTGTGTGCGCTTTCACAGACACACACAGAGCCCATCAGTGTAGTATGCAGTGTGGAGAACATTCCCCTGCATATATCAGCTTGTCTTAAATGGAGGTAAAGAAAATTAATTGAAAAGAATATATATTTAAAAAAAAAAAAGAAGGAAATATACTACTATATCACATTTCTTTTTGCATTGTGATCAGACTACTTAAAGCAGATTCCATTCTTCACACGCTCAAAATTTGAATTAGATTAAATTGGATCATATTTAGATGTTTGTTTATTGGGTTAGTGGGTTGTGATTGGTAATAGGCTAGGGGTGCAAGTTGTAAGATGAATCCACATGTACATATGTTTGTGTAGTACAGGACATTCATTATTGACATATGTACCTATTCTTGTGAAAGAATTTGTAGCATCAACTTGATATTGGTGTTATTTTAGCACAAGAACATTTTGTGCCTTTTACATCGCTTGCTAACCAGTTATAGAGAGCAATAAGGCTGGGAACAGAAATTTGTGGAGAAATATGTTAATATCGGAACTTAATTGTTTGTTTGATTTTAATGGTCGAGTTTTTCAAGAATAAAATCAAATTAGAGAGTTTCTTACCATTGGAATCAGAAAGAAATAAGTGAAGCGCATGGTAAAAAAAAACGTCAGTGAAATGGAACATTCCAAAATATGGGTTTTTTTGCAAAATATAATACTATGTGACATTTAAAAAAAACGTCAGTGAACATTCCAAAATATAATATGTGACATTTAATAACCGATAGAGTTATTTACACAATGTCTAAAAAAGATGGGGTTTTTTGCAAACTTGATGAGGAAAGATGAATTAAAAGAATGTTCAAGGATTATATTTTTCTTAGAGCAAGCCATGCCCTTACTGGTGGACAAAGACGAATGGAGGTGGGGTTGCACAAGGTCAGATGATCCTATGAGAGTATAAGTAACGTAAATTAAATTCGTTCTTTCGAGCAGTCGTCAACTCCTTGTATGATAGCTCGGACTCCACATGTTCTGTTTCCTGAACTTACGTACTCCCACCGTCCCACGTTACTTGAGACGTTTCTTTTCGGCACGAGATTTAAGAAAATTGTGTTTAGTGAGTTAAATAAAGTAAACGAGAGAATAAAGTAAGAAAAAGAAGAGAGAGTAAAGTAAAAGAAAGAATAAAGTAAGTGAGGTTAGATATTTTATTTTTAGCCAAAAAATTAAATCACTCAAGTAACTTAGGACAATCCAAAATGAAATACGATTCAAGTAACTTGGGACGGAGGGAGTACCAGATATTAGGATTGGATGTTCAAGTCCCTGCTTCGATCTAGGCACCAAATTTACATTACTAGGTGGTACTACTAATTATGAGAATATAATTCATAGTATAATGGTGGTAGTATTTAATGAGAAAATTTGCGTTAAAAAAATAAAAGCAAAACCTTTCAAGCTTAGTGGGCCTGAAAATGACCATGGGCCGCAGACAGTTGCGGTTTTCATGGGCTTTTTCTCAAGGGATTAATAGAATGGATTCTGTATCAAAGTCCATTTTTCAGGTTTATCTAAAAAATAAATTAGTTTTAAAGAATTAAGCTGGGAGAATGGATATACTCACTAATAAATTTAGTTAAAACTGTTTTTCGGGATTGCTTTATTAGACAAGAGGCTCCAGTCTCACCAGACCCTACCCAACCCAAACCGATTTACAAATATTTTGTTGAAGATATATACTTTTATTTAAATAACAATCACTCTTACATAACAATCATTTTTATTTTATTATATGCACAATAAATGTTACTAGTATTTTTACAAAATGCAGTTTTTGGGTCAGTTTTTGAGCTGAGTTTGGGCTGTGGATGAGTCGAGGTCGAGTCCAAAACGATGACGACCACCGAAGCTAACCTCATAGCCGTAATTGTCTCTAAGGAAGGGACATCACAAACTAATTTAAAAATATTCACTAATAAGATGTTTTTTCTTTAACTAAATAAGTCGAAAATTCAAGTCACGTTGAAATTAACCCGAGTGTGTATCCAATTATGTGTGTGTAAGTGCATAGCTCTTAAGAAACAAGGGTTTGTACTTTGTATTTGTTATATTTCATGATTAAAAACAAGGGTTTGTATTTGTTATAGTTCACAATGGTTTATTTATCAAAATAAAGTGTAGTTGAGTTTGTCGGGAACGATTATCCTAGTTCTATATATCAAATTTTATTGTTTGTTTTAAAATGAAAGGGGATACTTGTTTGATAGTAATTTGAATTAGATAAATATAACGTTGATTTGTTCGATTAGAATATACTGTTTCATTCTAAATTTTAATACCATCATCAATTAAGACATATTTTCATGAAAAGTCCATTTTCGAGGTCAAGTAAATGCGCCAATATAAAATCATTACAATTTATTAATTAGTCACTCTCCCTTTCTTTAGAAATATTTATTTTCTTCTTTCAGTGTGTAACAAATGTGTGCTTCTAAAATCATGCAACTTTATCTCTTTTTCATCACTTTCGGTGTTTTGTAATTGATATTTAAGAAGCAATTTGCAGGTTAGTGGTGCAAACAAGTATAGATGGTCGTAATTGGAATTCCTTGTGTCCCACTTGTCTTGATCAACACCATTATCGCAAAATTAACTTTGGTTTAAATGGTTGTCCTTTTTAGATTTAGACCATCTTTTTTCATGTCATATCTTAATCATGCGTTGAATAATTACTCTCAGTTATTAAAGGATTTGTTTTTAGTATTTGTAAATGTTCAAAAGGATAAGCTTAAAGTGAGTTATAGCATCTTTTTATCAACCTAAAAAGAGGAATGTTTTATCCTAGCTAATACATTAATTTTAGATTTTAAAAGATTAGATAAATTTTAATCTAAAAATAATTACGTAGATATGATACTTTACTTTGAAGCAATGCCGTATTGAATTCAAAATTAATCCCAGACCAATTCATTCCTATACACTATGCAGCTATACTAATTCCACTTTAAAAGCTTTTGTTAGTATGCCTTGAATCTATATAGTTTGCCGCTAGTCGAACGGGAGCCTAGCCCGTCGTCTGTGTATCTATTTATATAGAAGTAGGGCGCACAACTCTGTACTCTAAAAACAATCTGAATACAATATGTTCTCCGTTTCTGCCTGTGGACGTAGCCAACGCAACGTTGGTGAACCACGTAAATTCTGTGTCTTTTTACGTTTCTGTTTATCTCGATTACACAATTGCTCTATTCTGTCACAGCTTTAATCTCATTATTATGTGGCTAATTCATGACTATATCTTTGTTATTCTTCTTTGTATAATTCATAGAAAATCAACCAAGTTAATAACAAAAACAATAGTATAGTATGATTTTAAATATTAAAGAAACGTAGGCATGCTGAAAATTTGTTGATTCTTAATTGTTTCGGCCATTTTCTTTAATGTTAAGTATGTCTATAT
This sequence comes from Salvia hispanica, assembly GCF_023119035.1. NCBI lineage: Eukaryota > Viridiplantae > Streptophyta > Magnoliopsida > Lamiales > Lamiaceae > Salvia > Salvia hispanica. The sequence continues at coordinate 39,367,008 of NC_062967.1, forward strand.
ATGTATGGATAATTGCATTGATCCATTAATTAGTAGTGGAAGCAAAGTGCATGTAGCCCCGCCCACTATTATTAAAAACACCAAGTGCGTTGGTTCCGATTTCCGTTTCTGAAGTTATTACAAATTTGGACTTATACCACTCCTCATTTATGTGTTGGAACTATCACCAATTCATAGCCAGAAATTGACATTTTTATAATGCATTTATGAATAAGTACAATCGTTTTGGATGGTTTGCAAAGTTATCGATTAAATTAAACCGATAATCGAACCGAATCGATTCGGTTTTCGATTCTTACATCAATGAACATTCGATATTTGGTTTCTTACATTAGCGCCCCCAACTCACTTAGCCCTAAGTTACTATCTCTCGCCATTCTCTCCGTCTCTCGCATCTTGCAAATGTGAGTGTGACCTCTTTAGGCATAATTGATTGAGCATTTTAAGTGGATAACCATATTGTATATCTTGTTCTACTTCTTGCTTGTGTTGTTACAAGTTTGGTATATGTGACAAATTGATGTGCTTCATATTAATACAACTGAAAATATCATAACAAAGCTTGAAGAGTAGTTTTGTTGTCTTATAAACTGTCTGCATACTTGAAGGCTTGTAGTGCTTAAATTGTGCTCGGTTATAAGTTGATCAAGGATATTTTATAAAGGAAATATGCAATATAAATTCACTTAATTAGGGTATTTTATTTTTTAATCTATTCAAACTCCACTAAGCACATATTTTTCAATTTACCTTTTCGATTCGGTTAAAGTTCCACTTGACTCCAGACCAAAAGTCCTCATCCATTCCCATTTAAATTATTGAATGAGACCCAAAGTCCCCAATAAGAGACATTGTGACATATCATCAATATAGAAATTCAAAAAGATAAACCACCAAGAACTTAGGATAGAATAGGAGTACTCATTACATCATCCAATTAAAAAAGAGAAAAAGGTAGTACAACTTTCAAAGACCACCGTGGTGTGGCGGCTTCCACCGTGCTCCGCCGCTGGCCGGCAAAGAATCCCACACACAACCTTTTTTCACAACACAAACTCAGACCCCACTTCTCCTATCCTTCTCAAAATGTGAAAGTTGCTATATACTAGTATATCACTTTACATTGTTTTTTCTCTTACCATTTACCTGCAAAAAGTCACAAAAACTCCAAGAATGAGAACCACTTGCTCTTTGGAAAAAGAATATTCAAACACATAAAACCATTAGACATCATGTTGAATGCTTTAATCTGTTGCTCCTCAATTTTTCACACCACAGTAATTTTTTCCTGTTTTTAATTTCACAGGCAAACTCAGTAAATTATGCCCATTATTTTTTCAACTTTATCTTCCGTTTAAAAACGACCATCTTTTGACTCGTAATATTTCAATCATATGCAATTAATATATTAAAATAATGTAACACTAGTTCAGACAGCAAGCTAGAAAAGTGGGAGGAGTTCTTTGACTACCTAGGTTTCAAGACATCCCACTAATCTCCAAAAGAAACCTGCAGTGTTCATTGATGACGATGTTGTAGCTAGATTCTTTCCAAATTTTTACAGGACAAATGTCTATCTATGGCTCATTGTTTGCCTTTTTATGTGTATATCTTCAACCATTTAGACCTACTGCTTACATAAGTAGCAGTAGCACTTTCGGCCAACTTTTCTTGATTTGTCTACATATTGCACAAGTATACGACAACTGTACTTCAAATATATGTCTGTCGGCAATAGATATCATTTCAATGAAATGTGTTTTTCTTCACGATTTTGGCCAACTAAGTCAAAAATATGAAGGGCCAATATTTTCTATAGGAAGATGGCTATGTCCCATGACTAAGATTTATCACAATGGCTCCCACCAAAAAATTTGCAAGGCCCTACTGAGATAGAGAGACTAAAAAGGTCTAGGTCCAAGCCTAGAATTGTTAAATCGACTTGATCGAGAATATATATGTCTAGTTAAAACTAAGGGTTATAAACAATGCCAATAACATAATTGGTGACTAAACATATGTTTAGAGTCTACTAACAAAGAATAATCCCAACTCTCTCTATCACTTCCTAGAAGCAGTGTCGGTAGGCGGACAGCAAGATTAGGATTTTAGGATGAGACTTTTCATCTCTAACAGTGTTTTAGAAAAAACGATTGTTTCTGATTTCGGTAGAAAATGACAAGACAGAGCCCACGGGGTACAAGAAAACAGACAAGGGTTGGTATCTTTAGGTGATTAGCATTGACAAATTCATAATGTTAAGATAGAAGACAATTTATGATGGGGCCTGATAGATATTAGCAGGATATGTCATGCTAGTACATAGTGGTGAAATGGAGAAAGTTTACCGTTTAATTTTGCTTTAATGGATGAGTGTTTTGAATTTCCGGAAGTTGCTTAAGGCCTGCTTGTTGGTTTCTTGAACGCGACAGTGGGAGCTATCCGGCAACTCCTCTTCTGATGCTCTAGCACAAGTTGGTCGGCAAACCAGTCGAGTTTCTCCAAGTTGCTCTGCTCTCCCATCTTCTTACCACTGAAGAGGACAGACTCTACACTTTTCTGCTTCAGCATGTCCTCTGCTATCCCCATTAGCACTTTTACATTACTTGGACTGGAGTCTGAATCGACATTTGCACCACATTGGCCGAAGCTGGAACAACTTGCCTGTTGATAGAAACGTTTTAAGTGAGCTTAGGATTTTCCAAACATCTCTATCACTCACTAATTACCCATTTTACTCAAAATTATGCAGTTCAAATAACATTATAACTAATCTTGCAAAGTAATCCAAATTAGTACTCCCTAATCTTGCAAAGTAACATTATAACTAATCTTGCAAAGTAATCCAAATTAGTACTCCCTAATCAGATGTTTCTTAGTTTTTAGTTAATCCCAAGCCGTATATATCAGGCATCAAAATAAATATACCCACAGAATGCACACCTGAAAAATATACATATATATGGTATGTGTGTGTGTATAATAGAGTGAGAAAAGTTTATTAAGCAAGGTCATGCAGGGAGTAATGGGACCATTGCAGTAAATGACTGGCAGGACCATTTGAATAGTAGGAAATCAGTTTCAAGCCAGTTCAAGTCAAATGACAGTAGTTACATAGTCCCCTTCTCCATGAGATAAAAGACCATGATTGTTTTCCAAACTCGAGTCACATTCTGTGCGTGTATTACCATCTCCAGTAGGTTGAGGACCCCATCACAATCACACTTGGTGAAAAATCTTTAAAAAATGACACAATTGCAAACTGTGCCTTTCCCCTCCATGGTCCAATCTCATCATCCTCTGACTTCTACTACTAGTTATAGAAATACTAATACTAATGGGATTATTCAATATAAATGACAAATATTACAAACGGCATGTAATTTAGCTCTTTCCCTTCCTATCTCATCATTTTCTGACTGCTACTGATTTCAACAAAATGGTGCAGAATATGTTCAACTGAAATTGATCAATAATGTGAATTCCTGTGAGTTAAAAAGAGTCTTCTCCTACATTAGAGGAAGTAACTAGTTTGAATACCTTTCTTTTTGTAAAATTTAGCTTTCAAATCTAAAAACAGAGTGGCGGATACGTTGCAGTTCTGATCATGATCATTTCATGACAGAATGCGCGTAACTGCAACTTATGGTTGGCATTTTGGCATGTTGCATCAAATGGACAACGGTTCTTCTCCTGGTTTGAACTCTCCTTTTCCTTCACTCATCTTCACATTATTCTCCCCAGAAGAAACACACAGAATTTAATTGCATGCTCCCAAAATTACCACTGGCACATGTTCTCCTAATAACAACTTCCCCATCTCAATCCAGCCTGTTTCCCCACCCAATTTTCTCTCTCTTGAATATCCGAAATTAAGCAATTGATTTCGTAGTTTATGCTAGTTGTATTTCTAGCTGGTGTACTTGGTAATTTAGTTAAAATCTTGCATCGATTCAAATAGAGAGTGAGAAAGATGAAGAGCAACATTGCAGTTTAATCCCACTATTTATATCCAACTTCTAATTAAAGTTGCTAGTTTAACCTACTAAAATGATGGATAAATTTTAGATTGAAACATAGACATTAAGACAACTTCATCATGCCATAAAATAACATGAGTTATTTAATAAAACCAAGTCTATGACGTAACTATCAAACGCCCCTTGATATGGTCCTTAACTTCAAAACTTGTGATCACACGGTTAAGATTTCTTAACTTTTTATGTGTGTGTGTGACTGAGGTCAAAGATAAACTAATACTCCCCATCCGCGAATAGGAGTCAGGTTTACATTACGTGTGAGGTTGCACAAAAAATGTTAAAAAGTGGGTGGAAGAAAGTTAGTGGAATATGGGTACATTTGTATATATTAGTTTTAAATGATATGTGAGTGGAATGAGTTAGTGGAATGTGAGTCTGCATTCTGGTTATGGTAATTATGAAATAAGTATTTCTGATAAGTAGACGGAGCCACAGAAATGAAAAAGCAGGCTAGCATTAGGTGAACCGGAGGGGTACAAATGCTCTCCTCGAATATATATAGTCTCATAACAATATATTCACATAACTTCCTCTCGTTCGGTGTGTTTCGTTTTATTGATATCCCCCTCTAAAGCTTGATTCCGGTGAAGCAATGGTTCCGATCCCACCTAAATCCATTTTAGGAGATGTCACGCCAACCATTTTGTACATGTCCATGACCATAATGATCATACAAATCAGCTGCACTCACTTTATTAAAGTCGCAATCCCCCCTCTATTTATCTCATTCACGTATGCCAAGATACTGGTGGGGAAAGGGAAAGGTGAGAGAGATGGTATGAGATATTAAAACAGAAGACAACAAATGAAAGAAAGCCATGAAGCACCACTATGTCTGGTGGTGCGGCGGCAATGTGTTTTATCTGCTTTAATCGAACCATGATTGTCGGGGAGACTAGAGGGGAGCCCTGAGCCGCCCGCGTTCATCGTACCCTTGCCTATCTATATCATCAATCACACGTCCTTATCTGTCTTAGCTTCTCATTATAAACTATATTTCCTCCAACAAATTTCTTACTATTATTTAAATCTTTCCACAGATTCCTTCTCTCATTAGCCCATATATTTCAGCTAATACTACAAAGATAAATGATGATTTTTATCGACTGAAAATCTTAGGGTGACCAATCCAATAATATTGGATCGTTATAAATTAATGTTAAATGTCGTAGCCTTATGGATTAATGACCATAGTCATTAAAATGCTTTCTTATGGGTTAATAAACAGGTCGTGTCGGATCCAGTCTGGATTTTATTAATAAATCCCGAAAAATATCAGTAATCTTTTAATGATAGTAAGTTAACTACCAGCGTATAAGCGTTATACAATAATGATCGACATATGATATTATATAATTAAATTTGATATTACCGCGATAAAATTAAGATTTTTACAAAATTAAAATAATTAATTTAAATCATTTTTAAATCAAATAATAAAATTAAGTATATTAAAATTAAATCTAACTAATAAAGTTAAAATAGTATTTTTAATAAAATTTACGTTATGCGATATTTTTATCATAAAAATCTACTCCCATGTTCTAGATTTATAGTCGCATTTAGTTATGGCCGAGTTTTAAGGAATTGGTGGAGTATAATTAATGAAGTGAGATATGGGTGTGTAATTAATGAAGTGAGATGGTGGAGTGAAATGATAGAGTGTGTAATAAATGAAGTGAGATGATGGAGTGTGTAATAAATGAAGTAGAGTTGGTTGAAGGTGGGTCGCTTTTTACTTTTGGTTTTTATTTTTGTTTTGATTTATTTTAATTTAGATAATGGTATTTGGGTGTAATTTAGTGAATAATGGGGTAAAATTTTATCGGAAATATGAAAAATTCATCTTGTAACTATAAATGTGGGACGAGACTTTTTGTGAAATGTATTGTCATCTGGGGCCGGAGGGAGTAATTAATAATAGTATTAATGGAAAGTATTTTCTTAATAAAATTAAAATTATAATATTTTTTAATTAATAAAAATAATTAAAATTAAAATTTAATATATTATTTTAATTAATAGAAATAATCCAAATAAGTATTTTTTCTTAATGGATAACCCGACCCATTAAATCCGACTCAACCCAACCCAAAATTTAAGGGTTCTTATTGGAGTCGACCCTATAAGAACCAAATCCTAAACGTGCGTGTTCGTGTCGGGTTAACTTCGTGCGAATTCGGTGGCGGATAAAAAATTATCCCGGTATACGATATATAACACATTTTTTTAACAAATAAAGATAAATGTATAATACATATACGTATATAAGGCCCCTAAGTTAAATTAAATTGGATTAAATTCTAATGTTTTAAATTTCTGTTTTAATAAAAAGAATTTTTTAATATTGACTCTCACACTTTAAGTTTTAAGTTGAACTCAAGTTGGATACTAGTCAATTGTTATTCCTTGCCACTCATTAATTTAAGTTTGGTCCATGTACCAATACCAGCCTTCAAAATACACGAAATCATCCAGATTCTAGACAAGACATTTTTGCTCTCTACTATAATCCAAGACAAATGGTGTTGTAATTTAATTCATTCCCTTACTATTGAATAGATTAATTGTTTAAATAGGTGTTTAAATGCTAATCAAAATTGTTAAAAGAGCTGTCATGATCTTTGAAAGACAGAGGTATATTTAATTTAAATTAGATTGAATAATACTACTATTGCTCTCTTGGATATTGTTACGCGAAATAAATGAAATGCTCACAAGTCAGTGCCTCCTCATTGCTCAACATATCAGATTCCAAGTCAATGTTTTATATAGAAAAAAATAGAATTTATATTTTACATTGTTGATAATTATAATTAAATACGCAAACTATTTAAAAGCTAATAATAATATTGTCAGTTGTTGAGGAGTACAACATAATAGATCCACAAAAATATCATGTTGGTGGATTTCCTTCTAGTTATTCCCAGCTACCCAACTCACCCAAGACTCTCCATCTCATTTATTTTTCAATATACATACTATACCATTTCCAAAAAAAATACTGCAATCGAAATCTCGCAATAGAGGTTGATGGGTCATGTCATAAATTAAATTTGTTGCCAAAATTGAATAATAAAGTTTTTTTTTTTTTTTTTTTTTTTTTTTTTTTTCCAGTTTTTCATATATTGATCGTGTATGTTAGTTTTTTACTATCAATAATATCTATTGTTTCTGTTAAATTACCAGTAGTTTGGAGTAAAAATTTGTGTTGTTTTCAATCACACAAACAATCCAAATAACTGAAAAAGAAAAAAAGAAGACAGCGACAGTGGTTGAAACATTACTTTCAAATTTCAATTAGTCAATCGTCTCTCCTACAATGTGTATGAAGGCCCAACAAAAGCAATTTCACAATCTGTCTTTTTTTTCTGACTATTTCCATTTCTTTTTAGTTTTTTACCATTCTAGTAACATTACCAAAATGACATCGTATAAGGATCATAGTCTTATATAAACGGTACCACAAACTTCGAAAATATGTTAAGAATGTAGATTATATATATTGATTGATTAAATTAAATAAACATATTTTTTACTGTATAAATGTTAGATATTGCACCAAACATATAAAGTTACTATATTTGCCATTAATTTATTATCAACACTACATCGAACTCAAGAGCTGCATGCGCCTGCACTCGTCCATTAAGAAATTGTATATGTCATAAAATTTTCTAATAAGAATGCAAATTTATTCTCACGTTTTTACTGCATGAGGTTTTCATTTAGATATCGAAAATCTGCAGTGAATGCATCTCCTGATGGATGAATGCAAGTTTTGATTTGAATCTGAAAAATAGAGAAATTTGTAAGTGGCACTTCACAATTGATAAAGTAAGGTGAGATGAAAAAATAGTGAAAATAATGTTAGTGGATTGTGGGGAAGCATTTAGAATAATGATGTAGACGATTGTAGTGATAGTATTTGTTTCAAAACTTGCCATATTTATAATTGATCTAATTTTGGTAGACACTTTAAAATGATAAAACTACTCACTCGATGCTTAGTAAGTTGAGATAAAGCAATAGCGAAAACCAAAAAATTGTGTTGAAAGTAGAAGAAAGAAAGAATAAAGTAGGAATATTAAAGAGAGAGTAAAGTAGATGGTGGAATAAAATAAAGTGATTGAATATTTTGTTTTGTTAAAAAAATAAATTTGATTGGAATATCACGAAAAGGAATAATAATACCATTTTAGTTGAAACGGGAGTATTAGTTTATGTTGTGTAGACGTAAACCACTCTTCACTACTTAGATCAAATACCTCCATCTTTTCGAAACACGGTTGAGAACTGCATGATACTTTCGAGGAACTCTTGCCAAGCAAGAAAGTGCAACATCGTCTGGAATTCCAGGTATCAGAGATTGTTCAAGAGACAGGAAGAGAATCTGTCTCCATTTTTGAGCAATCCATTTGTAATGCTTTCCACACAATCCCATACTTTTCCTACTCTATAATATCAGAATAAAAATAAAATGCAAAACCAAATCAGAATAATCAACAAAAATCCCACAATCATATAAACTTAGAATACGAAAAATCATTCAATACTCTTTATCTTAACCTAAATTGACTTAAAACAATTAACCAGTTTTTGCAATGATAACTCAAAATCGAAGAGCTCAACAAAAACCACCGGAAAATGAAGTGGCATCAGAAAACCGACTCAATCCTCATGTGATAACCAATCCGCATTCCTATTTAATCATGATCGACTGACTTAGAAACATAGAAATTCATAAAATGAAGTATATAAAGTATAATCAAATTCCAATCTTCCATCCGTATCACTCAACTACAAGGCCTAGCATGGAAACCATTAAGTCCAAATCCTTAAGATGAAGGGGAAACTTCAATTCAATCCTCAAAGAGAAGCCAAATTCAATCGAAAACACCCCGGATCAAATTGCAATAATGCTACTACACTACAGGTCCATTGCAAAATCAATCAACTCGATAGTTTACCTTGTGATTCTGACTTGTGAGGAAACGCCTGGGTTCTGAAGATATCAATTTAATCTCATCGGAGAATCACGGAAGAAGCAAATGGATGAATGAAAAGCAAATGGATGAATGAAACTACGCTTTCGTGCGTTGAGGAGTTGCTATTTGAATTTTTGCGGGCTTCGGATTTGTTTAGGCCCACTACTTTTGGGCCGGACTTTCATCTTTTAATATTATTTCATTTTCTCATTCATACGAAGTGGATTTGCAGGCCCTTGTGAACATTTTTCATGTACATAAATATGTTGAAATTTGAATAAAAGGGTACATTTCCAACTCCGTATACATACCATATATTTATTTAAATTGTTTCAAGAACAACCTATATTCAATCCTCCAACAAATAAACGAATAGCCATTCAGTAAAACTAAAGAAATTGCACATGCAAACATAAACAGTTGAACAATCAAATACGTTAATCCAAAGCCGCGACCACTGTAGTTTGTAGTGCATTCCCTCAATGTTTAAAAGGGGTTTATTTTAAGACAATAACATAACAATTCAAACTAAAAGCCTCGACTTCAGCATGAAAAACAATCCGGTTGCACGAATCACCTTCAATGTCGAGCTTGCCTGACTGGGAAGCCTACTTGAGGTCATCAATCCAGTCTCCATAAATTTTGCTAATTTTGTCCGGGCCTTTCCAGTTCCGGATAGCTACCTCCCCAGTCCTCGGTACCTCACCAGACAGCCTTCTTGGTGGAGCTCCAATATGATATGAGTAAGGAACATGACCCACAGAAGCTTTAGCTGGTACTGACGCCACCTGATTGGCACCCAAGGCTGAAGAACCACTATCTTTTTCTTCACTTGCCGTCCACGGTATTGCTGCAGCTCTGTTCAAGATGACCTTGAGCTCGTTATCAAGTCAAAAATCAATCAAACAGAAATACTTATAATTTTCAAAGAACAGGAGAAATGTAATTTTAGTAACTAATAACTCCTTGTTTTGCAAGCTCTAGTGTGGCTTCGAAGATCATGTTTTTGGACAAAACCAATTCTGCACTGACCAACTCAAGCGAAGAGTCTGGATGTAGAACAGTGAAATGTAGGTTACAATCCCTTTTCTTTAAAAGATAGACAAGGATTTCTATCAAAAATTGCTAGTTTGATATGGGATAATTGTTCAAAGAAAGAAACAAGCAAATGAACAATCATTAACATTAAATTTTCCTAATGCTTCTATGTCCATCTTTCAGCTGTATTAATCTGGAGCTGAAGTTGAAATTACTTACTCTGCCCAGGCAATAGGCATTAATAGATATTCAGACTGGGGAGATAAGGATGGGGGGACCATATAAGATGAGGAAGGAAGAAGCAAGCATAGCGTTCTTCACCAACATTTTATAATATATAGCACAAAGTCAATTCAAGTTAGCTTATATACTTAACACACTTGATGAAATATTCAATACCAGTGCAAAATGCAAAGTCAAAGAAACAATAATAACATTTGCAATGTAATGTCAAGAAGGGAAAAATCACGCACACTAATAAATGCAACCCAAACAATATCACAGCAGAATATGAATTGCATTAACTAGGGACTGAGAATGGTAAAGAATGATACCTGCTAATCCATGAGCAAAAATGCAGTTCTTTCCATAACCACACATCCCTGTTAAGTCCCACTTGGTACAAAGCCTTGCTTTCCAAATTGAAGTACTTCCATTGCTCTTAAATCCACCACCAGAGCCAGGAAGCACACATATTGCTGCAGATTTTCTTTCCATATAATGCTCATTGTGAATGAGAAGGCATTTCTCACCATTCTGGCAACCAGCCGTAGACAAAAACCCTTGCAGTGCTGCCTCGGACTACGTCTATGTTTAACTTCATTTAAACCCACAACTGGTATCTGAGATACCTCCCTTGGCTGCTCTGATAAGCGCATCGGTTCTTCCTTGTGACTATGAGGCAGTTCCTAAGTTCCTCCATACTATGAGCAAATTCACAATTTTCAGCGAATGGACAAGAGCCAGCACGGAATTGGAAACACGGTCTTGTCTTGTAAAGCACTTTTTCAATGGCCTTCTTTGCTCGTTTATTTGGTGGATCACTTTCCACATCAAATTGGAATGATCTTTGCTACGATTTAACGTTAAATTAGAGTCAAGAGGCTCCTTTTCACTCATATCATCCATGGCACCACAATTGGCTTTACTAATAGACCCAAGAAACAACTTTTATTGACACTATTCTATGGGTTTTCAGATTGGAACCTTACTTCATCTGCAACATGAGATCCACTCCCTGAGACATTCCATAAGCAGATAAAATTTCATAAATCAAACAATTCCAAGTAATATAAGTATTACAAAACAGATATACTAAATTATCCCCAAGTTTTATATCACAAGGAACTCAAACAACAGTTTCCACACCTACAAATATCAGGATTCAAATCAAGGGAAGTGTGGAAAGAATTTGATTGCAGAAAAACACAACTTTTCAAACAGGCAGGAAAATAGGCATTAAATAGCAATCTGTGCCATCACACTGAGAGGAAGCAGCAAATAAATGTACAACTCACACATACCTTGTTTGTCATTCGGCTTGTTCCAAAGGATGGAAGAGACGCCGAGCTAAAGAGGAAACCCTAACCCTCTATTAGACGAATTGACTGAGAATATATAGAGCCAAGGGGAGGAGGGTAAAGAGAAAGGAGGTATTTTTAATACATGTGTACAGAATTTTGAAGCAAGAAGACAACTTTGCCCCTTCGATAAAATATTCTTCGCGCACCTCCTTTAGCCAACTCAGCCACATTTATTCAAGGAACCTCAATATAGTTAATGTTGCAAAATAAGAAGAAACTGAATAGGAAAAAGAACCAAACACCAATCAATAGTTCCAAATTAGAGAGAGAGAGATGTAGCTCTAATGAATACAACATCCCAGAAATACTTGCAATCCACAGCTTGTTTGAAAGCAATCAGATATGACAGCAACAAAAGATAATGCCATTAACTAAAATTGAATTTTTTTCATGTAAAAAGTAAACGATTTGGTTGTTATTACTGGTTCACTTGCAACTGTTGTTTTCAAACTCATGGACAGATGCAAGTTCATATCACCAAAATTCACAATTTCGATATAGAGCTAGCTATAACCAAGCATATTAAGACAATTATATGGTTACTTCTATATAGCATTTTCTTTCATTTGGCATCTTGGGACAAGTTTCCACACTTACTCTCCATTGGAAAATCCTCTATTCAATGTCTCTGCACACATTTTATCAAATCATTACGCTAAACTACATCTTACAGCATATTAATAACCAACATGTAAGTGAAAGCCTCACTGAGCCCGTGATGAGGCTAGAATGAGAATCTGCTACAGATATGAGGGGTTCTATGTGCTGAAAATTTTAGAATTACAGGACTGACAAATTCTAAATTGAAATATGCAAACTGAAGATGAAATGTGGAGTATGACAGCAGAAAGCATCATCAGATGAAAAACTTCGATAACAAAAAAACACACTACACATCCCAAGAACTACAGAAAGAACTGGGAATCAGCACGGCTTCCATGTCAACACAAAATCAAGAAAATCCCTAATATGCTTAACCAGGCACCATCATCCCAAAGTGTTACTGTTACCTACTCTGAGTGGAAAATATTTCTGGGGAACTCAGCTGAAACAATTCCCATTTATGTCACAACAGAGGCCTCAAGTATATCAATAATTGCAGTTTTATTTTCATCAGTGACACATAAGTTTTACTTCAATTAGATCCTAGTAATGGGAAGCTTGATATACAGAAAGAATCACAAAAATGAAACCAATAACCCTTTCAGCATCAGGACGAAATACAATTTATCAAAACCCACCATGTATCCATACGATTTTAAATTATCCATGCCGCTATACGAAAATAAAAGCAATTAAAAAAAAAAAAAACACTGGTTATTCCTTCCACCGGATTTCTATGCGATCATTATGCATAGGGTGCTTCAGAATTTATTAAACCGTAAACAAGCAAAAAGTATGTAGAGTTTCCGAATTTTACAATCAAACACCACAATATCAAACCTATGAGCCTCCGCGCGGGGAGACCGGACGGCGCGTAATGCATGGAAGCTGTCATCGCTAGCAGCTGTGGCATTTGGCAGCTCCACCACCACCACCGCCGGCCTACATAACTTTCAATTATCACTCACAATTTTAGCAGTTCCTATATTAAAAAAAAAAAAAAAAGTTTTTAATCATATTCTGCTTTCATCAGTTCATGGGCTTTAGCTGCTAATAAATAGAATTGGGCCTAAGCCCGTAAGAAATATCTTTGGCAAGTCAACTTTAGCTATGAGACAACTACCTATTTGAAGAAGTATGAATTTTAAAGTAAGTGAAAGAAAATTGTGAGAAAATGCCATCAACCAGTTGTATTGCTGAGGGTTATGTGCTTCATGTATGGCCCACCAGCAATCAACCATGACACTATCAACATTAATCGATTTAAGCATTCTTAGTTGGTTTATCAAGTTATCAGCATCAACCAACTCATTATCCATATTGAGGTGTCCCAACTATTTCAAAATTGAATCAGTGTTACTACTTGAGTTGCAATATGTACACTAGAAAAAAAATCAATTTAAAGAAAAATTAACAAAAAATGACACCAATGCATTCATCTTTAATGTTACCATTGTTGTTCCAATGGTTGAGTGGATTTGTTGGCTAGAACTGAATTATACAAATCCACTGAAGATAGAGTAAAGCTATTTTAGATCATGAACACAAGTAGTGATCACTTAGTTGTGGCAGTGGTTGCTTATGTTCCATGTTCTGCATTTGCTTTCCAGAAGTTGATTTAAAGAGAAACTCATTAACTAATCTTCAATTAATCAATTAGTAACACAATTCTGTTCTCACTAAAGTAGAACAACATAAAAGTTCTAACTAAATACCACTTCATATTAATATGTAACTCTCAGCCTCAGCAAATCGTTCCTCGTCTTCTAATAACAATTGATTTTCGATTTTCATATCCCTCATCAGAACACTCAGGCGGAAAAGAGAAGGAATTAAGAAAATCACTCGCTTGTTCTTGGACGGATCATCAAGTGGAACGCGTATGTTACCTTTTCATTCATCCATAAAATACCAATTCCTTAACACTCTTCATAGATCTCACGAACCACTCTCACATCAAATTTTCATTTCTTTTTATTTTTTCTTATTTATATATCGTTTCTTGGAGGATCGTAATACGTGGTTGTGTTGAAAATGAGAGGCCGCAGAAAGCCTTGGAACTGCTTGCTTGTGTGGTGAAGAATGGAGATGCTGATGAGCTTATCATCCATCCAAGAAGTAATTGGAGCATATAAAGTGTTGGATGAGAATCATTTCATAGTCTTCTTGTATGCAAAATGGGGATTTACTTCTAATCTTGTTTTGGTGACTGATCAACTTCTTCAACTCTATGCTAAGTTTGGAGATGTTGAGTCAGCCAAGAATGTGTTCGATCATCTCAACTGGAAAGATACCGTTGCTTGGAGTGTGCATGACCTTATATTATACGGTGTTTTTAGTATTACAAGAGATGCAATTTGTTCTTGTTTGCAGAATCGTCCTCAAAAGGAATATTGTGGATGGGCAGTACAGAGGCTGACAGAGATCCTCCTTTCGATCGTTGTGCATGGATACGACACTTACAAGGCGAGATGACCGTTGGATTGGAAGGGCAATGCGTGATGTAGGTGGATCGATATGCTCTTTCAACACAGTCTTTTCTCTTCTTATAAATACCAAACAAAGCTTATGCTTTTCCACCTAATACAAATCCAAATCGTGCTCAATGACTTATTTGCTGATATCGTAATACACTTGTAGAATGACCCTTACGAAATTATGTCTTCAAGAATGGTAGAGATTTATGTAAAAATATAAAATCTAAAATATGTGAGAAATTCATTTTGATTTTGTTTTTATTTTAGTTTATGCCCATAATTAGAGTTAAATTCATTACTCTTTCACAAAATCAATTATAAAAACAATCTACACGAGCACTTGCTAAATTAATCATCCGATTCATACTGCCACATTTCGATGTTGGAGACTTTTCAAGAAACATACAAGGAAGCCAAAATATAGAGCTGTTCAAACATAATGTCCCCTTGCTACTATACTTTTTTCTTTTTAAATGTTTTTTAGCTGTACAAATAGATTAAAAAACGGTTTACATCTATCTATAATCACTGTAACTTAATTATGCATTGATTTAGTTTATGATTGACAGTAAGCACAAATAACAAGGAAAATTTAATTGTGATGGCCGGAGTTGGCCGATTTGCATTAACAAAGATCTTATTTTTCTCTGAAAACTTTCTTTAATTAATTAATTTCTTATGCCACCCATTGACTATTTTGCTATCATTGAAACACTCCTTTAACTCATGCACGTTGTTAAGACCCATTTGTGAACCTAATAACAGGCAAATCATGATGTGCACGTCTATCACTTCAACACCTAAGTATGGTTCAAAGAATCTATATTTATTTAATTAAAAATTCAGCAGTGTTTCTTTATGTTTTTTTTATAAAAATATTAAGCAAGAATCAACACATTTTTTCATTTTGATTTTTTATGATTTCAAAAACGTTTCTACATGAATTCCAATTACATCTTTACTCATATTGCTTTGGTACCTCTATTTTATAATAGTATAAAGCGAACAATCTTATCTCATGTAATTAAAAATAAAAAAACCACAAGATTAAATCCACCAAGTCCTTCTACATCGATTTACTCAAATTCATTTATACCTTCACAAATTAGAAAGTATTGAGCATATGAGTAGAACCAACTAATACACTAGACTTGCATAATTTCTATATAAAAATAAGTCGGCAAGAACTATACTAATAAAATAATTACTTCTGAGTAGACTACATTAAAGTCATCATCTTTTTTATATGTTTATCTTTGCAACACCATTACAATAAATTCCAAATGAAGCAGCCCTTGAGCTCGTGGAAGCATCCAAGACGACCTAACATTATTTTATAAAAAGGAGTAATTAACTATTTCTATAATTATATAGTTATTAGGTGATATATTGTACTAATATAACCCCCATCTTAATTATTTCATTGGCAACTAACACATATCACGCCACTATCCCAGCCAATCCCACTCCTATATCTCAATCCAAGTTTATTGCCTCTCCTTCCAAATTGTTAGAGAAATTCTGGGTTTTATTATCTGAAAAAAAGTTGGTTTTGGAGAAGAAAAAATGTGATAGAGAGAGATGTTTCAAACGGTAGCCCTTAATTCCCACTGTTCAAATTCAAAATCTTGTCACAATTAAAAGGTAAATAAAGAAAATATACCGTTGCTTTCTTTCCTAACTGCCGTTGTTAGCTTTATTATTGTTGTTGTTGTTTATATAAAAAGCTCAGTTTTGTTAATTCTCACCATTTTGCTTTACTCTTTGCAATAAAACTTTGCTACATTGTGCAGAATTTATTCAAACGTCTGAACAAAACAGTGACATTTACTTCCTTTTTTTAGCTTTTTTATCCTCTCTTTCCTCAACCTTTGTTGTAAGAGTGATTTTCCCGGTTTGGGATTCAAATTTGAATCTGGAATTTATGTATATTATCTGAATTCTTGATAGGTGATCAGTCCCAAAGCGTTGAAAAAAGTTGCACATTGTGAGAAATGGAGAGCTTATCAAACAGTGATGAGAGTTATGATGCAGGATATCAGCCTTCTCCTTCTTCAGCAGATCATTCGCTTGACTCGTTCGCCTACTGCCGGACTAACTCTGAAGCCTCGGCCTTCTCCGAAGATCACAGCTGCTTTGAACCCGCCTCGCCTCTCAGCTGGCAAGGCCTCAAGTCCCCTGCACGCGCCGCCTCTCCAGATTAGGCATGAGGCAGCACAAGCATGGCTTGGATGATGAGATCATGGATCTAGGTGTGTGTGGGGGAGATTAATGTATCATGTATCATGTTTTTGCTTTGAATTGTAATGATTGGGAAATAATTTTTACAGAGCTGGAGTTGATGAAGGAGAGATTTTCAAGGCTGTTGCTGGGAGAGGATATGTCTGGAAGTGGTAAAGGAGTCTGCACTGCTGTTGCAATCTCAAATGCCATAACCAATCTTTATGGTATATCTCTCTCTCTCTCTCTTTTTGTGTATCTCTCCTCCCACCCTCTCTCTCTCTCTCTGTCTGACTTTTTTCATTATGGAATGCAGCTTCTGTGTTTGGTCAGCAGCAGAGGTTAGAGCCACTGCATCATGAGAAAAAGGGTGATGTGGAAGAGAAAATGAACTGTCTATTATCTGTGTGTGATTACATACTAGAATTCAGACCTTCATTGCAGACATTAAAAGATGGGACTACTTTAGAGGTATGTATGCATAAATAAATAAAATCTTACAAAATGAGGCAAAATTTGTTAAATTTACTTGCTGCCACAGTTTCATGTACTAAAGTGAAGATCCAATTTGCAGGTGATGGCAAGCAGGCCAAGATCAGACATTCACATCAACCTCCCAGCTTTGAAGAAACTCGACGCACTCCTCCTGGTAAAAAAAATACTAAATGATGGAGTAATAAATGAAAATTTAAACTCTGATGATGATGATGATCTGTGGACCAGGATGTTCTTGACAGCTTCCGGGATAATGAGTTTTGGTATGCTGAGCAGGGGAGTATGTCAGGGAACTCGACCCGTTCTGGATCATTCAGGAGGATCGTTCAGCCACAGACACAGCGGAACGAGGAGAAATGGTGGCTACCTGTTCCCTGCGTCCCCCTTGGTGGCCTCTCCGAGAAAAGCAAGAAACATCTGAGGCAGAAGCACGACCGTGCTAGCCAGATTCACAAGGCAGCAATGGCAATAAACAGTGGCATTCTTTCTGAAATGCAGATCCCAGAATCATACATGGCTACCCTGCCCAAGGTAGTGATGTTTAAATTCTTGGTTGTATATATTATGAAAAGAAGAAGAAAATGCTAACTGTTTCTGCAATTTTACTCAGAGTGGAAAAGCAATTGTGGGAGATACAATCTACCGCTACATGTACAATGCGGAGAAGTTCTCACCTAATCATCTGCTTGATTCTCTCAACATAAGCTCCGAGCACGAAGCCCTCGAGCTGGCAGACAAAGTCGAGGCTTCCATGCACACATGGCGGAGGAAAATTTGCATCGCTCACTCAAAAACATCATGGGAAGTGGTTAAAGATCTCATGTCTGACATAGATAGGAATGACAAGAACCATATCTTGGCTGCAAGAGCGGAGACTCTCTTATTCTGCTTGAAGCAGAGATACCCCGAGCTTTCACAAACTACATTGGATACAAGTAAAATCCAATACAACAAGGCAAGTTTCTCTTTCCAAATCATAAGATGAATTAAATTTTCATATACAGTGCAGGCTGGATTTAACATGTCTACGAATGTCATTTTGCAGGATGTAGGACAGGCGGTGCTTGAGAGCTATTCAAGAGTACTTGAAGGTTTGGCATTTAACATCATTGCTTGGATTGATGATGTACTGTTCGTAGATGAAACGATGAAAAGTCAAGAGTAGCAGCAGCTAATTTGAAGAAACAGGAAATTTTTTAGTGCAATTATTTGTTTTAGTATAGACAAGAAGAGAAGCCCCCTTCATAGACAATATTTTTTGCTTTTCCTAATGAAGGAGCCAAATTATCATATGTAAATCATCCAATGTGCAGTCATTTTTCATGTACAGGGACTGATTCATGAGTTTTAGTCATCCTAGAACTAAAAACCATATCAATGTTGAAGTTTCTGCCACGGCAATAAGTCATTCATTACAAATCAAGTCTTTCCTTATCTCTCTCTCAGTAGGAAAAAAAAAATGCAATACTTTATTATGTTTAGGGAACTAGGTAAAATATTAACAAAGAAAAACCTCAAGTTTAGACTAATTCATGTAAATGCATGTAGCAATTCCATTCATTATTCCTCGAAAAATTTCTTGGAGTTTCATTCCAATAAAGAATCTCTCATTCCATGAACATCATCTTTAAAATCTTTGTCCAGCGTTTTAAAATGGAACCTTTCACAACTGAGTCTGCCGTTCTCTTTGAGTAGTAGAGGGAAAAAGATTTGGTTTGACGTTCTGACTCTTCAGTTCTTCAGAAGCTCGAAAAGAATCCTGTTGTTTAGCTCCTCCAAAAAGTATTTGTACATGGTGAATTAATTGTATTTCCATCCTTGACACCTGCGACGTCAAACATGCTTTCCATATTTCCCTAGGCTCGAATAAGATCAGGAGAAACAGAAACTTCACATCTTAGTCTTCCCACTCAAACGGCAAACCAAGTTAAGATCCTAAATATGGATGGATTATAAATAAATATGATATAAACAACAAAATGAACATATTACAACTTGTAAATAAGAAGTGATATTCATGTTCTGGCTTCGCCAGATTTCAGGGGTAGGGAAGCAAAAACAATCGAAGGAATTTATAGCACACACGTTTACATGATATTACAGCATAAACTGATTCCTCAGATAAAGCATTTACTGGTTCAAAATATCCAAGGGACTCATTCCCCCTTCACACGTAGATGGACCAGATGGTTTTCTTAGGCAAAACTTATCAAAGGTGGCTAAAACATAGCTAATGTAAAGAAATACATACAGAAATTGGAACTGTTTGGATAAAAGCAAGCAAGATATCTTACTTCTCTTAACCGTGAAAACTGTGTATTCTTTAAACTACATTAGCTAAACCTCACCAGCATTGCAACTTTTGCCTAAGAAATCCAGTCAGGTCTAAATTTTATCATTTGTGAGTAAGGAGAGTACTTGGACATGTAAACCAGCAGAATGCTTGCCACAACATATACATTTTTGAATTTTAGTTCTATAACAAGGAAGATAGCTATAAATGGTTTAAATCTGATGCAAATATGTGTTGCCATAATTCATGAGACGATAAAAAAAACTTGGAAGGCACCTAGCACATAGCAAAGTGGGAAACTTACCAACTGGTGCCGGAAAATCTTAGGACACATAGGTGAGTTTGTTATGAAGGAAAAAGATTCACTCTGTAACAACAAGATACCATATGCTAAGAAGGGCAAGAAATTAGGAAACCACCAAATTATACCTCATTAAAATTCATTTAGAGTCGGTCATTTAGATAGAAACTGAGGCTGCCAAAGCAAATTTCAAATAACTAACAATTTAGATCCTGAAACAAATAAAACATTTATTTCCATGTTCAGTAATTACTAGTTATGTTGAACAAATTCGTACCTTTTCCCTCTTGACCTGATTTTCCATACAAAATAATATAGATTCAAGTCATGCTGCAGCAACAAGAATAAAAGCTGATTCTTTCAAGTATATAACAAATAAGTACATCTAATAAAACCAGAAAATTCCAACAAAGAAGAACTCAATCACAAATGCAGATTCTTGCAATCGAAAAAAGAACAAAAAATTGTTCTTGCGATTGAAAAAAGAATAAAGAACAGACAGAGAGAGATGAACAAGTAGGGTTACAATGATGCAGTTTAAATAGGGAAGAAAAACACATCAAATTAATTGCAGTAAGCCTCTAATTCAAGTGAGGAATCTACAGTTAATAAATTGAGGTCCCTGTAAACAGATATCGACCATCGGCAATTGATTTATTACCTTTTCTATATTATCTTTGACGATTCAAATTTAACGGTATTGAAAGCACTGTGATTTGTTATTCATTATAGATTTATTATTAATAACAATTGTCCACTCTTATTTTCACAATCTTACCTTACTCTTGACCATGAATAGAATTGTTTAAAGGTATTTACGAAAAAAGTTGGTGGATATCTCCGTGTATGAAGTGCCTAATGGTATACATGGTTTAATGATTTGAGTTATTATTGTCAAGTTAGAAGAAATATAGGAATAAAAACATATTATAAAATAATTATTTTTTATATTCGGATCTGCAATAATTGGAGTAGGTACTCGTATCGGGTAAGGCTAATCCAAATGCACTATCGGATCGAGTTCGAGTGAGTTGCATTTGCATTTTTAGTGCGGTACGCGAAATTTTAGGTTGGGTACCGTGGATACTTGATTACTACCTCTAATCTCAACTATGGCGTCGATGATAACAATTTAGACTATGATGATGCTAGCCACCTCATTTTCATTGATGTAACAAACCAATGATTACTTTATATCCACCATCCATTAGTTCCTAAAAGTCTGGACTAGATTTGTACACTAGGAGTGTAAAGACTTAGAACGAGCATTTAACGTTCGCAAACACGTTTTTCGATCATCAAAGGTACGATGTGTTTGTGGTTTGGAAGTGCTTGTCGACATCATATATGTGTATTTGATTGCACAAAATTATTATTGAAGACGAATGTCCAATTACTCCTAATTGATCGACCATGATATTATCGGAATAACGTTAAAAACATACCCACTATATTTTCTTTACTTAAAAAAACAATAGTAGTACTCCCTCCGTCCGGCTAAAATGACACATTTCTTAGCCGGCACGAATTTAGGATTGTTGGTTAAAGTATTTAATTTGAGAGAAAAATGTGGGTATAAGTATTAAAATAGAAAGAAAGAAAGATGAATGTTTTAATTGGAGAGAGAAAAGGTGTGAGAAAAAGTGGTTAGGTGTATCTATACATATATAAAAAGCGAGTTTTGGCCTTAATTTGAATATTTATAAATTTTGGGCATGAATTGAAATATTTACAAGTTTTGAATTATATTTTGAATATTTATGAGACATGGAATCTATTTTAGCACTCGACGGAGTTATAAATTTTGACCGTTTCTTTAATTATTGTTGAATTGTGAAATGAATCAATAAAAATTGTGTTTATACTCCTGCACATTTTAACCGTTTGTTTAATCATTGGTCAATACCTTATATCAACGAGTTTTATGTAGGAAAACTTCATAATCATGTAAGAGCTAATAAATGAGTAAGTAGGTTACAAATATTAAAATAGAATAATGAGATAACAAATTTTCGAGACTACTATACCATAATTCAAAATATAATTCACACATAATTGATGTTCCACATTTGTAACATCTATAATCTTAATTTTATAATTTATGATGTTTTAATATCATGATCTCTCATGTCCTAATTTTATGCTTATAAAAGGCATAGAGTTGTGGATAAATTATACACCAACAAAAGCATCTCCATTCTATATCAAGCTCTAAACATTATTGTACACTTTAGGAACATTGTATTGCTTGATTTTTGGAGCCATCAAGTTCATCGTTGCCTAGCGATTTGAGATGTTATATACGTTAGTAGGAAATTGTTTCATCTTTGGGGATATTACGTCAATACGAGAGAAATAATTGTGATGTAATTTGTCTTGCAAAAATGAGGTTTATCTCAACTATACTTATAGTTCGCTTTATTTGATAACTTTCATTATAATTTACATTTCAATTATTGTTGTTGTTTTTTTTATTGTAATAGTTAGAGTACCGTGTGTATATGATTGAAATTTTATTCCTATATTTCTAACAATTCTTGGAGAGGAAGAATTGTAACAACTTTAACTCGAAACATGCATATTATTTATCTTCATATTTACTCAATATATTATTTTTTGTATATTAATTACTGGCGTTATAATATAAATTCATGTATATGTATATTTGTAATAACCTAGAAAATCAAGTTGATCAAACAATTAGTTTTTCAAACAAAATAAAATATCTGTTACCAAATTTTGGTTTATTAATAATACTATTGTTAAAATTAAATTTTATATGGTTTATCTATAGGCAATCATGTTGAGTAAAATATTATAATTAATAAATATTAGGTACATTTTTGTGTAGTAATCATTTGAATTTTTTTATGGTTATAATTTTGACGTCTTGAATATTATGAGTTATCAATTTATTATTTTGTTAAAAGTGTGATTTACACTTTTTTTGGTAGAGAGATATGAATGATTGCTTTAAACATATTTTTCAAAAGTGTCAACACTTGATCGTTATCCAAATAATTATGTTTGTCTTGATTCCCTTTTAAATTTGTTTAATATTATGTCCTGAGGTGCAAAATGAATTAAGGAGTATATATTTATTGAATTGTTATTATATAATATATTTTTCTATTTCTATATCTTATATAGTTATCTGCATTTTCATTTTAATTAATCAATTAGGTATTTGAAATCTATGCTGAAAAAATATTCTCGTGCATCGCACATGAGGTTAAAACTAGTTAATTAGAGAGAAAGTTTCCAAAAAGGAAATGTGTCATCTTAGTTGAGACCAATAAAAAGAAAGCATGTAATCTTAAGCGGGACGAGAGGAGTACTATATTTGAATGACTCAAATATAAAAATATCTTTGTCCCATCAAACATCCTAAATTTCAATTCATAATTCCAATTGAAATTGCATAAAAAACTAAGTATTTATTTTGTAAAATGACCTTATACATTATCTATTATCGTGGAATTGAAAAAAAATGCAAAGTGGAATGAATGTATATAAATTACATTTAAAAATATTAGATATATAATATACAATGGAATTAAAATGGATTTGTGTCGTACGATAGAATGAATATTAGAGGAAAATAACACGGCTCGTGTTTCTTCAATTTGAAAAAAATTCATATAGAAAAAATTAAAAGTTCGAAATTATAGAAAAAATTCGTACTAAAAAATGGAATGAAATAAATAATGGACGTATAAAAATGACAGTGAAATAAATTTAAGATTGTATGGCCGGCTTTTATGGCCTTATTTTAGATAGCCGAATCAATAGATGTTAAAAGTACATTTCTACATGTATAATGAGTAACTATTTTCTTATTGATTTATAACATACACAAATGCTATATATTTTCTTTGTCCCTAAAAATATATAAATTACTCATGCTCTAAAAAAGAGTCGCTTTTTCTTTTGGTATGTCCACGATAAGAGTCACCCTTTATTTTTACCATAAATGGTAAGTAGGTCTCATTCCACAAACTCACTTCACTCACATTTTATTTAAAATTAATATAAAAAAATGAATCATATTCCACTACTTTTCCAACTCATTTATTCTTTATATTTCTTAAAATACGGTCACAACAAGAGTGATGCGGGATGAAGTATTTTTTAAGTTTAGCAGAGTATATTTTATTTTCCACTAACACTATTTTCACTAGATTATTTTTTTTACTTTAGGGCATCCACAATAGCGGTGGCTGATTCGGTCGCTAGCGGTCGACTGAACTATTCGAACCCGGACCATGGCGAAAATCGGCGTGGGCTACCCGATTTGAGGGTGATGGCCGATCGTGGGCCGCCATTGTGGCGTGCATGGCCGCGCCAATTTGTTTTTTTTAAATTTTTTTTTGAAAACCTATATACGCGATTTTAGTTTCATTTTCTTTTTAACCTTGTTTTAACGAGTTTTCTCTTTTAAATTTACGTACAAGAGCAATATCAAGCGATGGACAACAACAACGAGTCGATCCCCGACGAGCGGCCCCGGCTCCTGGCAGTGGGATCGGATGGGGCGGATGGACGGCGGATGGGCCCGGTTTCGCCCCGCGATTGATGGGGATTATGGTTGGAGCGCCGGGGGGGATGCAGGGGGGGGAACCGGGGGATGTCGTGGGCATGTCGGGCGGGATGCGGGGCGGCGCGGGCACGGCGGGGTGAGGAGGTATGCCCGGATCGGCCCAAACAGATGATGTGGCGGGGAGGGATGCAGCCGGTATGCATCCGGATCGAGGGGCCACCGGGGGGGGGACACGGTCTATCGTCCCTCTCTTGATTTTTGGCGGCCGTCTCACACGTCGACCCGAATGGAGCGGTTCAACTGGCATGACCTTTTGTCATGCATGAGATGGGATCGATCTCGGGAGTCGGACACTCCGTTCCGCGGGACGGCTGCGCCGAAGAAGAAGAGGGCCAGGAAGGCCAAGGTGGTCGGGGAGTCATCGCAGCCCGCTGTTGACGACATCCCACGCGGAGGAAGTGGACGGAGGATGAGTACGCCGGCGTGGCCAAGGCGTGGTTGTCGGTTTGCGACGATCCGGCCCGGGGGCGAACAACCAACGGTCGTCAACATGTGGGGCGAAGATAGGCCCGGGCTGGGAAGAAGCCCCACGGGAAGGACTACGGGGGGGAGGAGTGCCGGAAGGGGGGGAACGGATCGGGGCCGCGGTCGGCCGATTTTCGGGGTTGTCGCCAACGCCCTCCGCCGTGACTAGTGGGCGGGGGTAGGAGGACGCCCCGGGGGATAGCGGGGAAATCGGTTCCCCTGGGGAAGTATAAGGAGTTCACCTCGGGAATGCTATGTGTTGCGAAGGACTCGAGAAGTTCCGAGCGGGGTGCGGCGTTGGTGGCCGAAGAAGGAGGAGGCGAATTATTCGGCGACTACGGCGGCCGGGGTGGGGGATCCCACGACATCCCCGGATGCGAGGAGTTTCGTCCCTCCTCCTCTACTCGTCACCCTCGCCGGTTGCCAAAGCGGGCAACGGGACAGGGGAGATCCCCCCCATCGCCCGAGGTCATCTCGGCACCCCCCACGCGCGTACCTATTCTCCACGTGCAAAACGGAGGAACGGATGTTCGCGGTCTTCAAAAGTGGAAGGCCGCACCGCCCCCGGAGAAGAGGGTTTCTCTACTCGATGCTCGAGAACATGCGGGTGGATTTGGATGCCTCGAGGGCAGGTGGGGGTTCGGGCGGGCTCAGATCGGGTGGCGGCGGCGACGCCGAGGAGTAGAAGTGGCGGGGCTCGTGTGTGGAGCCCTTTTTTAAAAATAAAATCATGTATTTTTTTATCATATACCTTTTTTTAATGAAATGAATGAATTTTCCCATATATGTCTCGAATTTAATTATGTAATTTTAAAATGAAATTTAATTCAGTAAATGTAGGTGGATTTTTAGTAGGTGACCTATTCTTATTTGAGTAAACTGACTTTGCGATGGATTTTTAGTGTTGTTGGGCACGGGGAAAAAGTGGTTGGCTTTTAATGGAGCTTTTCTACAGTGGATTCTTATTAATTATGCTTTAAACATGTGCTCGACTAAAAGTTTGTTTTTTTTTCACCGTACATAGAGAATTTAGTTCTCTAGGTAAATATAATCATCTTCTCTGAATTTACAACAAACAATCAATGATCGGTCAGTATCGACAATTTTAAGGGTGTGTTCACCTTCTTTGATTTCTTTTGTCTAGAATTGAAACTAGATGAGAAATGTGGCTGGGTGGCCCACATAATTAAACCAATAACCCATTGTTCAGTATTCTAGAAATAGCCCAAGTTTTGATATTTTGAAATTTAATTTTGCATTTAATTTTTTCCTTCAATTTTTTTGGCCGATAATACCCTTACTCTGTTTTCTGTCTCTCTCACTCCTCTTTGAAACAAAAAATAGCAAAAAATCAAAAAATTATCCCAATCAAAATAGTCTAACGGCGGAGTGTGCTAGAGCATATTTTTTGTTAATTTGAGATCTATGCAAACTAGTAGTGGAATAAAAAGGAAATTAATGAATGAAAAATTGCCTCATGGAAGTTCTTGGCAGATTTCAACGAGAAGAAGAAACCCCACCCTACCCTTTCAATTCCTGTTTTCCTTTTCCAATCAAACAAACATCTGCAATCTCTAAATTACTAGTAGTTTTGTAAATCGACCCATTAAGTTTTCTTTATCAGAAGCCAACAAGAGCTTTCATCTTCTTCACTCAGTTCCCCAATGTTAGCCACTTTTCCTCACTTGTTTCATGACACATAAGAGGCTGTTCATAGCATTTATTTTACAGAAACTACAAAAATCGATCTCAACATCCATTTGCATTCATCAACCCGCATACCATGTAATTTACATAAACTGTAGCCAAATCGTTGTTTCACAACCGGAGCAAATACGTCCGCGGTCTGACGGTGTGTGGGCAACGACTGGTGCGGCGTGGGCGTGCGAGGAGAGTGCGAGACGGTGGCGACCTTCGTTTGTTTCTTTGAATTTGGTAGCATTAATTTGAGAGAGGAATTGAGATCAGGAGGTGATAGATCTTAGCTCGAGACTTCCCGATTTTGATCGATATCACGTAAATCCAACGATAATAATAAGCAATCACACAAATTGATGGATAATAAACAACAAAAAGGGAGCTATATTAATGAAAAATTCCGATAACAAGCAACAACGATCAACCAAATGATAACAAACAGAGGAAATCTAAGAACAGAGATATGAAAATGGGATAGATGCGATGGATCCACGACCCAATGCTCACGAGCAATCACACTCTCAACATGCCGATAAAGGTGGTGGCCTCTTCTATAAATACCCTTCACTCCTCATGCGTTTTGCATTTCTCCACGTCACCCTCCACCTAAGCAAGCTGATTGAGATAACACCATGTGCCTTCATGTGCCTTATTACTCCATCTCATCTTTATTGCTTACGTAAGATAATACGCTCCCTCACCCACGCAAAGGGCGCGCTCGTTGCATTCATGATAAATTCATGCATGCAACAATGCCGTCCCCTTAAGGTTCCTTGTCCTCAAGGAACCATGGGAAACCCCGTTTATCACATCCGAATTCCCACGAAGCATCAGCCGGGGACCTACCTTCCCAATGTATGAGCCATTTCGTCACATCTTGATTATGGCGTTTAACCATCTTCCTATCGAGAAAGCTAGGGAACATCGTCCTTAATGTGGATATAGGTGGGAGGTCTGGAACTGGATCAGTTGGGGCCGCGCGGGCAGTAAAGAGACATGAAACACATTGTGGATGGAGGCCGAAGGTGGTAAATTTAATTTGTATGCCACTAACCCAATGCGGTCGATCACCTGGTAGGGCCCGAAGAATTTTGGTTCGAACTTCCTGGTGTTGACCTCAATAGATCCCGTAAGCTTGTAGTTTCAACCATACCCAATCACCAATATCATACTCCCTTTTCACTCTAGCCTTTGTCTGCCTGTTTCCTTATTCGGTCAGCCGCCCTCTGCAAGTTCTGTTTCAATATAGCAATCATCTCCTCTCTGTCACGAAGAGTAATGTCCACAGCTTCTACATTAGATTCACCAGGTAAATAAGGGACATGTAAGGGAGGAGTGAACCCATAGAGAGCCTCAAAAGGGGGCATTTTAATACTTGGAATGATAGGATGTGTATACCAATACTCTGCAAGCCCCAACCATTGAC
>NC_062967.1:39395334-39421334 GCF_023119035.1 Salvia hispanica
AAAATAGTATTGACCCTTATGGTCGATTAATAATTAATTCCTATCTGTGAGGCAGACCCAAACCTCATTATCATATATGCCAATGTCAACCAATATTGTTTCTCGATTATATACACCTCTATTTAATTTCTCTCCAAAGGACAAAAGGGGTGGAAATTCTCTCTTTCGGAACATACCATTTTTTACCTTCCAAATAAAAGAGAGGCAATTATTCACTTTTATGGCTAGAAAAGACGAAAAAGACACAGAAAAACAAGATTCCATTTTCTTAACCAACCAAATATTCTAATATCTTTAACTCAGAAGCAATTAGATTTTAATTCAAGTATGTCCAAATTGGTCCAAGATTTAAACCTATACTAGTACTCCTAATCAATATGAGCAGAGAAAGAGAAACAGGTACCTTATGTGAAGATTTGCAGAGGCTGATCACAACTCATCAGCAAAAGCCTACTCTGGTGAAGCTGAAGTAGCCTGAATCTTTGGTATCTTGGTGAGGATAAGGAATGTGTGTATATAGTATACAAACATTTTCCCCATTTATTCCTCACAAAGAACCAAAGACCACAGACATTCCAGGAGGAAACGAAAAAACCACATTTCCGACCTAGAAAGAGAAACTCAGAGAGTAGAATAATAATAGACGAACTAGAGTTTTATTGATTAACTAGCAGCAGCAACCACATTACGAAGATTAAGAAATCACCAAAGTCATTTCAAAACCTCAGAAAAATAAATCGTCTCAATGTGTACTTTCAGGAGAATGATGTATCCGACTCAAATTGACTGACCCAGTCACGATAGACTCTGGCATCATAGCCTCAGATGCTTCTGAGAACATATCAGAATTAAGCAATGGATCAGACTTAGTAGTATCTACCAAATTCACTTCCTCATTGTTACTGCCAGATTCTGCAGCCAAATCTTTCGTTTCTGGTGATGGTAGTGGATCACTCGAGCCTTCAACATCTTCAGCAGAAGGCATCCCCACATCATGCTCCTCCGGCCCTGGATCAAGCACTGAATTCACCTCCAAGTTGATATGCTCTGAGACAGAAACATGGTCCTCCATCTTTTCACTTATATCGCCACCAGGTATGTTGGTTTCTGCATGACCTCCATCATTGTCCATACCATTTTTGGGATCATTCTCAATATCAAAGATTGGAAGAGCATCCTCCACACCTTGCATGTCGTCAGCTGGAGGCAGTTTCTCAGTTTTCTCATCTACCACATTCATATTCTCCTGATTGGAATTTGGAACAGGACCACTCAAAGTCTTCTCGGCACCTTCAGCCTGATAATGTTCTTTCTGCCTCTTGTACAGGGACATAGATTTCTGCAGTTGCAAAGAAAGAGAGAAAGCAAGCACAAATCAGGGAATGAGCATCATCCTTTCTCAACATTTTATCAATATCACCAGTATCCTCCAGACTACCCTCAATTTCATTCTTTTTGGGGCTCTTTATTTGCTGCCTAACATCGGTGCTATCTGCTTGCTGATCAACTTGGTTTTGCTCATTCATAGCTGCCTGAGTAGATTGACTTTCCAAAGCCTCATCGCCACTTCGAACAGAGTTATTCTCTTTGTCTGTAGATGGGACCTCCATGCTTCCAGTTCTATTGGGCCCCTTCCAAAAATCTCCACTGGCATCCCAGCTTCGAGTACCAGGTAAGTTCCTTGAATGATCCCAATCTGATCTCCCATAAATGTGAGACTCATCCCCAAACACGGCATTACTAGCATCCCAGGCATGTAATGGATGGCAGGAATCATCCACCTGATTGCGCCATCCCATTGGACGCCCAGGACCAGAAAACCTATCAGCTTCAGACATATGGTAAGCACCAGGATGGTTTAGCTCTATCGAAGGCCTGACTCCAAACATTGGTGGGGCTGGAAATGGCTGCATAACTGAATGAAAACCTACAGGAGGTGGACCATGTGGGAAAGGCAAGAAACCATTTGCCACAGGAGAAGGCCAGCTCGGAACACCTCTCCAAGGACTTCCTTGAATTCTACCCATGTTACTCATGTTGGGATCACCAACCCTCCTATGACGCATGTTGGACTTACCTCTACCATCATCATCACCTGGGCCTGACCCCAAAGGACTATCTACACCTGTCCTAAAGAGGGGAGGTGGTAACATTGACTTAGAACTGCTGGAAAAATGGCCAGTTCTTGTGAAAGGTGAAGAAATAGATAAAGTATCCGCATCTCCTTGTAAAAAATCCTCTCCAGGAAATACTTCCATGGCATCTCGAGTTCCCCTTACATCTTTACCATTGTACTCTTTCCATTCTCGAGAACCACCACTTCTCTGTGTTGATTCTTCAATATCAAAACTTCGTCTGACATCAGGCCTGCTGAACTGTCTCCTGTCACTACTTGATGTTGGAGATTTATCTGCTAGCTGCAAGGGTGAAGATCGAATATCAGACTTGAGACGCCTTTCAGCAGAAAGCTCTCCAAAATGGCCATCATCCTTTTGACCAAGCTTCTCAACTGATTGAGATGAAGTCTTCTCAGACCCTCCAGCAGCACCAGCATGATCTCTTGTTGAAGGTCGGATTCTCTCTTCATAATTGTAATCTCTATATTTGGAATCATCTTGCCTCAGGGTCCTGTAAATTTAATAGACGTGTAAATACATGCTCCAGTGCAGCTGTTCATGCATGGTGTTATATTAATGTTTTAAGGAAATTTACATAATACAAAGCTATGGAACAGAAAGTAAGTATATATCTGACGTCAATCTCAAAAGAAAAGAAAAGCGTGAATACAAATAAGGGAACCTTAATTTCAAGAACGATATAAGATCGGTCAAACAAATGAAGCAAGAGATTTCAGTAGGCAAGCAATGCACTCAGCTCTGATACACAAATCCCTTTTATTAATTTGTGCTAGTACTACCATGCCAGCTAATTAACCCATCCCAAAGAAAAAGAAGAAGTGTAACTAAATGAAACAACAACTGAAAACTATTTTGAGTCCTCTCTTTCACCATCACTACTGCCTTAGAGTTCAACAATTGCAACAAAGCCAAACCTCACATTCATCTAATATCACCGGCATTTGCAAGTTTGCAACCTCATCAGAAATTTGAAAAGAAATTGATAAAAAAGCAAGTCATCATCAACTTGAGTATTGGTTGAATTGTAAAAAGAATATAAGACTCGGGCCTCAGGAGTACTATATAATATCTCAGACAAAATTCAGTGTCAATACCATGCTTCCTCATTTAAGAAAATGAAAATTTCTTCTCTGTAGACTGTAGAGTTGTTGCTACAAATTACAAAGAATATAATTTTCCCTTGACAACAACCTCCCCTCCCCTGCTCACCGAAAATCACCCTTACCCTTAAGAAGCTCACCCAACTCAAGTTGTTAGAACATAATTGCAAGCATACAAGTACCTGTGGTGATCCCTAGGTGTATGAGAATTTGATGGGGGTGAACTCCGCCGTCTACCATGGCTAGATGTAAGTTCCAAATCAGCATTTCTGGAAGCAGACCGAACTCTATCAGTAGCCAAATCCATTCTTGCACTGCTTGTACTCTTCCTTTCAGCATCTGATCTTTGATCCTTTGGACCTCGAGATTTAATATCGCTATAATCCTCTTTATCGTTAGTTCTTCTCCTGCCTTGATCATCTCGGTACCTGGCTGCTCGATCATCATGGGTTGGACTATCATCATATGCACTTGATTTTCTCACATAATGATCTCCAGCAGAGCTATCATCCCTCGATCGCTTAAGGTCCAACTTATCACCAGACCGATCTCGTGTTGTCCGTTCATCCCTATATTTAATGTCTCTTGTTCTCTTATCTCTATCATATCCATCCCCTTGCTTACTATCCTTATGGCGGGAGTCTCTTTCAGTGTCTTCTTGATATTTTTCTTCCTTGTGCCTGATATCTTTATCAACATCTTCCCTGTAAGTATTTTCTCTGCGCCTATCATCTCTATCACCGTCCTCATTATACCTCTCATCCCCACGCCTACTATCCTTGTCATCATCTTCGTGATAGTGATCATCCTTACGTCGGCGGTCTCTATCACCATCCTCATAATACTTATCATCCCGATGGCCATCTCTTTCAGTGCCTTCACGATACTTTTCGTCCTTCCGCCTACTATCCCGCTCTCCATCCTCGCGATGTTTTTCATCCTTGCGTCTACTGTCCCTATCACTTTCACGATGTCTGTCATCTCTACGTCTAGAATCCTTCTCACCATCTTCTCTATACTTATCATCGTGATATTTATACTCCTTATCAGCTTCTTCATGGTACTTCTCATCCCTCCGCCTGTCATCTTTGTAGCCATCATCTTGATACTTATCAGTATACACTCCATCCTTGTGCTTGTCATCTCTATATTTTATATCCTTGGTACGATCACCTTTTGATGATGACCGTCTCTCACCACCTTCTTTAGCATCATCATAATGTTTCTCTCTTTCACTAGAACCTTCTCTTTTTCTGCGTATCTTTTTCTCGATGTCCTTCTCCAAGTCAGGACTCCGCAACTCATCCAGTAACACACGTTCTGCAGAAATTAATGAATCGGAAAATTAGGCGTGCCAGACACTACTTTTCTGATGAAAGTAAAGAGGTAGCAAAAAGAGATGACGACTGAACAACCATTTCTACTCCGAAATCTTTGCATCAGATTTCAGAAAGCAGATTCTAATAATTTGTGTTGCAACATTTGTGGGGTTTATAGAATTATCAAGCCTAAGCATCCTTTCTAATTTATCAGATAAGTACAATTTAACAAAACAACATATTTGATTCTTAAAAGGTAGGAAGCAAAGTAGTCTAAAATTTATGAGCAAAGAGTAACCATGGCAACATCCAGAATGACTCAGGAATGTGGAGGAAGAAGACAACAACAAAGTGAAAGATAAAAATCAATCAAATCACACTGTCAGTCTAGAATCACACTGTCAGTCTAGAAGCAATCCAATTTTCTCAGGATACCTAAACATGAGCAGGAACATAATATTAGGAATACTATCTTGTTGTACTTCAGAGCAACTGATCTAAACAGCTTATTTGATGCATAAAACAAAAAGGTAGTTCCACACACTCTTCATACCATACGGTCCATAACCTTGGAGACACATGAGAGAATATCAGAAGTTGAGGCCTGAGGTCATCATTCTTAAGTAGCACTCACTTTACCAAAAAAGCAGATCATCCAAAAATCAAAATAGAAAAGTTTAATGTCATGAATCAATGACAATGAGAAAGCGAACGCATTCATAAAATAACATATTGGTCGAAGGATCATTAGTTAAGGGGAAGCATAACAAAAAAAGGAAGTGAAAACTTGAACAGTTCATAAATATCAAATCCTCACATTAACAAAAATAAATCGCCAGTATCCAAGCTAATACCATTAACAAAGTTACCTTACCAGTATTTTCTCGAGCTCGTGTGTCCTGTCTCTCCTCAATAAAATCACCAGGCAGAGGCCCTTGCTTTTTCCCAATATCCAATTCCACTATTTTCACCTCAGCATCACTACTCTTGCTCTCCTGACCACCACTTTTCTCCTTGTCCAACCTGCGATCCTTGTCCTGCAACCCTTCTTTACGAGCAGAAGAATCCCTCTCAGATTTCCGCTTTGATTCCCCTTTGCTCTTACTCTCCTCCCTATCCACTAGTGAAGAGGCCAAAATGTCTTCTTTCCTCTCACCAGCATTTCCGCTCTCATAACGTTTACTCTTACTCTTCGAATCAACTCTCAAGCTCTCGCCTTTGCCACTATTTTCCTTTCCTTTACTATCTACTTTCAAGTTCTCACCTTTATGATTATCCTTCTCCACATTCTTGTCCCCATCCACTCTCTCATCTCCACCCCCATTCCAACGATCTCCGCCAATAGCAACATCAGTTTTCTCCTTCCGCCGTTTGGATGAAACATACTCCTCCAAGGCATCGCCATTCCCATGACTGCTCAGATCTTTACTGTCCTTGCATTCCCGCAGCTGGGATGAAACCTTTCTCTTCTCACCAGATGCTGAATCCCGATGAGCCCGAACAGAATCATCTTTACTACTTTTCTCTTTCATCTTCACTACATCCTCTTCGGAGTCGGAATAATCCCTTGAGCTGCGTTTGCTCTGTTTGTGCGATTTGTGTCTCGAACTCTTGGGCATCTCTACAACTTGTCGAAAACGAACTTAATTGTTAACGAAGCCCAAGCCGGGAGCCCAAAAAAAAGCTAACCAGCGGGAATTATCGATTGGGCCCAGCAACAGACGAAAGAAATGCCGAAGTTCACTCACGTGAATTGCAAAAAACTGCCCCAACACTTGAGAAAGCCGAAACCCTAATTCAGAAGTTTGCCCTAATTCAAACCCCCTCCAATCCAATCCAGCTACAATAATTTCAAAAACCGACTTGGGAAAATCGATGTTTTTGCAGTCGGAAGGCTTTGACCCCCTCTCAGATGGCTCGATTGCGGCGGAACAAAATTGGGGAATCTAGCATCGCATACAGCGGCAGCTCGATTTATTTATTATACTGCATTGGCACAG
Organism: Salvia hispanica; assembly: GCF_023119035.1. Classification (NCBI taxonomy): domain Eukaryota; kingdom Viridiplantae; phylum Streptophyta; class Magnoliopsida; order Lamiales; family Lamiaceae; genus Salvia; species Salvia hispanica. The sequence goes on from NC_062967.1 coordinate 39,401,892, forward strand.
GTGTGAAAATATTATTTTTAGGAAAATGAAATTGGAAATATGGAATTTTGAGGGGGTAGGAATAGAGGAAAAATATAAAGTGGAGAAGAAATTGGAAAATTTTGGGACAGTGAGCGAGAGAAGGGGGTAATTGCAATTTATTTTGGGCTAACAACAGGCTGCTGGAAAAGACGATATTGTCCTTGGTCTGGACCGGCCCAAACCTAGTACCCATAATGACCGGCTTGGCCCAGGCCCATAAGGCTGGGTTGGGTACACTTTCCATATTTTGGTAGTGGTATGCCTGCTTTTGTGGATTTTTTAAACGACGTTGTTTTGCCAAAAAAAAAAAGAAAAGAGTTGAGGAAGATTTGTGGAGTTAATGTCAAGTACACTGTTTAGTAGGAGTACGACGCATTGACGGATCATGGGTAATTGGAGAGTCCTTTTTTATGCTCTTCAAAAAGTGTTGAGCACACTGCATCGCTCAATTTATTGTGTATAATTTCAGTATTGCATACTGCATATGTACACATTAAATCTTTTTTTAGAACTACACATAAGGACGTAAATCGATGTTTTTCGGAATATGAGTTATAAAAAATATATCTAAACAGTTAACAAGTTAACTCATCATTCCATCACCAAAATAAGAGAAGGGGGATATAAATCAAACTTAAAATATTAGAAGGAAGACATAAATCAAACTTTCATAAAATTGTGAATTTTTATGAATATAGTATTTATAGTTGGGTTTGATCATCCAAAGTTTGTGGATTTTTATGAACTACTGTAACTTGGTACATATATGGACTCAATTTAATTAGTTGCATTGAATTGAATAACTTGTACCTATATGGACTAAATCTAAATTTGATTAGTTGTATACTTTTATTCAATTGCGTGGAATTTAAAAAAATCAGTAAGTTTGGCCATAAATTTTGATGAAACCTATTCAACCAAAAGTGGCAAAGCAATTAGTCCGCATACGAACATGGCATCAACAGTTTATTAGGATGGCCAACAGCGATTTAATTCATTTTCATGATCTCTTTATTTTTGGGTGTTCTTTTAGCTTAGGTCAACCTTTTGTTTATCAGAGTATCCACTTCGCCATCTTGGTACGGGCTCGGACTCGTCTCGGCGAGACGAACCAGCATCGAGATAGCGATGCAGTCCTCCTATCGCGTCGCGTGTCCCTCCGCCTCGATGAAGCTGTCGAGCTCTGGCACGAGGCGTGACGCCCACTTGCCGACCAGCGAGTGGGCGTCATCAACTGACGCAATAAATAATTTATTTATTTTTTAAAATCGATTTTCCGAAAAAATTAAAATTAAAATGTTAAAACGATAATATTACCATTTGAATTCAATTTTTTTTTTTTCCTTTTTTTATTCTATAAATACTCCCATGACCTCTTTCATTTTACATAAAAACACACTATCTCTCATATTTTTTTCTTCTCATCACTATTATGTCATCTCTCTTTCCTCTCCAATTTTGCAAAATGTCCGGTGACGGAAACTCCGGCGGCGAGGGCGGCTACGACTTGAACGCGTTTGTCGACTGTGGGGGCATGACAATGTTTTGGGTGCTTCCGGTTCGTCGTTGGGCACCCAAGGCTCGTCCACAATGGCTGACACTTCCAGCATGACGCCTGACCAATATCAAGCCCATTTTGTCAGCATTGAGTATTTGGCAAGACAATTTGGTATTCAGCCTCAAACAGGTGCACTGCCACCGCTTTCGGGGGATGATTCGCCGGCGGAGTAGTTTTTATAATTTAAGTGTGCAATTTTTAATTTCTAGTATTTTAAATTATATCTTTTTTATTTTTTTTAATATTTTAATTATGTATTTTTTATATTTTCTAGGATTTTAAATTGTAATTTTCTTTTATTTAATGAAGTGTGTTTTTATTAATTGAATTTGTTGGAAATAAAAATAAAAAAATGAAATTGAATGAATAGTTAAGGGATGAGATGGTTAAGAGATGGACGGTTCCAGGTGCTGTCTTTTAGTTAAAAGATGGGTAAAAAGTGCAGTGAGGCCTATGAATAGTTAAGGGATGAGACGGTATTAAGATGATATTGAGACATGGATGTGGATGACCTTAGATAGTAAGGTTCAACGGCCTCGGTGTCTATTTTCCGTGCTGAAAGGCTGCTTATCCAAAAGCAAAGATTTAAGGTTGCTTCATGCCCAGAAACATGAATCGATCTTTTGATGGTTAAGGATTGACAAGTTTTCATACCACTTGATAACCATAAAGATACACACTCTAAAAAAAGAAAGGAATAAACCTTGAAATGATCAACCAACATAAACAGACTGAAATTAAACATGATCTCATTAAGACCTACTAATGGGGAAGTGGTTCATTTGCTAATTTGAAATAGGGAAGTATTTTGCATATTATTTAATAATTATCCATATGGATCACGACTATATAAAGGTGATACGTTATAGTCAACAATATTGTTATATACTACTCCCAAAAGATATCAGCATTTAATTTTTGGCTTAAAACGAGTTACAAATAATTTTTTACATGAAGTGCTCTTGAAATTTTTAGACAATGATAATAGATTCTCACATTTGTCACTGTCAGGTTCATTACCGTTGCTGCATACTAATATTGCTCTGGTGCAATGCAAAATGAATATTATAAAGTACTAACACTCACTTCATCTATCAAGATTGTGCAACATTGAGAATTTGACGAATTTGAATAAATGTTAGATAAATATTCGCTGTGAAAAGTAACGCCCTATCAATGACAAAGAGTGGATTAAAAGGGTGTGGTACAAAGTTGTTTTTAAAATAAGGATTACTACTATCTTTCTTAATATAGTTACTTAATTGATACTCCAAAAAGAAAGTGATGCTCCAGAAAGCTCAGCTTTTGAATACTACTTTTATGCCTTTGGAAAAAAGTGTGCTTTTCCGGAGAGAATAAGATTTGGGTCGGCCCAACAATTCAGCTAGGCCTCTTTTTCTACTTTGGACTTTAACCTTTTCCATAACTAACAACTAACTTCAAAACATTTCTTGAAAGGCGTGAAACTTCAGCTACTAACTGGGTACACTTATGAATGCACCAAGTACAACTTTTCTATGCTATTAAAATCCGTCTCACTGCACGAGTTTTAAGAAAGGTTAAAAAAAAATAGTAGAAAAAAATTAATAGAATATGAGTCTCAATTATATATATTAGTTTTAAATGAAATGAGAGTGAAATTAGTTAATGGAAGGTGGGACCCTATTATCATTTATGGTAAAGTGAATCTGACTCCTATTTGTGGACGGACTAAAATGAAAAAACGAGACTTTTATTCGCGGACAGAGGGATACCTAGTACTCCTAACAAATAATCTTTTTCTAGTGGACATATTCAACTATTTTACTCCTTTTACTACTCTAATTTCTCAATAGCCATTAGGTTTGGTTGGTTTGGTCGAAAAGGAATATAGCATCAAAGATTGGTCATTGTCATGTCCACTGCAATAAAGCTTTTTTAATTTCAATTTATTTACCAATAATAAAAAAATATAAGCATTGAAGAGTAATTAATTCACCTACCAAATTATAGTAGTAAAGCAAGATGCAGTAATTTTTTTCAATTTTGTTACTACCAAACACGGTGTTATTCGGAAAGCCACATAGTAGTATAAAAGAAAACCTATCACTATATTGGAACTTCCTTCACTCTCACCCTCAGCACAACTACCGCTTTGAGTTTCTTATCTCACCCAAATCTAGATCAACATTTTCCAGAAATGAGGTCTCAGATTCTCAGATCTGCCAGATCTTTCGTCTCCGCTGCTTCCAAGCAGTCCTCTCGTTCATTTTCGGGTAAATTCTACTGCTATTTTTATCACCAAATTATACAATTGTGACATCCAGCTTTAAATCGGTTATGGTCAAATACGCATAATGATTGGTGCTTATTTGGTGTAGCTGGAGCTATTAGGTTTAATCTAATCGCGTGCATCATCATAGAGCTTGTTAAATCAACTGTTGAGTGTTGACTATTGTTGAGATGTCGGTTGGTGCTATGTCGAAGATTGTTTTTTTGGATGAAATTTGTGAAGGAAGGAACTGTTTTTAGTGGAAAGTAATTATTTTGACTCTGGAAAAGTTTGTCTTTTTTTGTATGCTCTTGTTTGTGATAATATGATGTGGAATGATTGATCTGAAGGTTTTAATCCATTCCTTTTCCATTTTCTCGTGTAATCTCTTATTTTTGCTTCCGAGAAACTGATAAAGATAACTGTTTTTCAATGATCTTGATTTTGTCAGATCCTAGCTGACTATTTTATGTTTTTTCAATAAATCCACATTGAATTGTTTTTATTCATCCATATTCCGGATAATGAGAAACTAAGAAAAAAGTTGTATTTCAGGAGGGAGAGCAGCAGCTGCTGCTGCGGTAGTTTCAAGCCGAGGAAGGGCAGCTTCATTTGGTGCATCTAACTCAGGAAATGCATACATGGGATGGATTTCAAGTGCCCTTGCCCTTCCAGCGGCAGGTCTGTAGAATCCTCCTTTTTTCAGTGTTTTGATATAATTCATATTGTAAATCAGTATGCGGTGTATTTTGTTAGAAATGTAGATGATAGGTATTAGCTTTTTATTTGTTTGGCTGCTGTGGTTGCCATGTTTCGGTGCAGAATACTATCTATACTTTTTCCCTTGGTGAATTTATCAGTCAGACAGCTACACATTCATGAGCTCACTTACTGAATAGGGAATTAATTATTGCTAAAATTATGTATGCTCAAGCCAAGTAACTGTTGGCGATTTTGTTTGAACTACTAGTAGAGGGCCTAATATCACCTAGTCTAAGTTTCTCAAGATTTAAATGTAAGCATTTTTTAATGCCATTACTCATTCGTCTTTGTTTCTTTTTTTGTTATTCTATAGCTTTCATGCTACAAGAGCAGGAGGCACATGCTGCAGCAGTACGTATTCTCATATTTCCTTGTCTTATCTCACTTGTTTCATGGAATTGGAAATATTTTTTTTGCCTCTCTGCTGACTGGCATTCCGTTTCTTCTGTTTATGTCCTAAGATGGAGCGAACTTTCATTGCCATCAAGCCGGATGGAGTGCAAAGAGGACTGGTATCCACTCACACACTTTGTCTGTTTTAGGGTTCTATCCACTCTCACACTTTCTTTGTTTTATGGTTCATTTTTTCCCCTATATGAAAAGGAAAAGCTCGCTTTACATTTGAATTGAAGAAACACAAGAACTCATATGCATATACACCCCACCCCTACCAGGCCACCATTACTTTATATAGGATGAAGGTTTGATCCTGCTGCATGCTTCTTACATTTCGACAATGTCTCTGTTGAATTCAGATCTCAGAAATTGTTTCCCGCTTTGAGCGAAAAGGATTCAAGCTTGTGGCCATCAAGATAGTGGTTCCTTCAAAGGGCTTTGCCGAGAAGCATTACCACGACCTCAAGGAAAGACCCTTCTTCAATGGGCTGTGCGATTTCCTCAGCTCTGGACCTGTCATTGCCATGGTTAGAAGAGCTCAGCTCTCATATGATTTATTTGCAAGAAAGCTTAGAGTTTACTTAACTTGTTACTCTATCCTCGTGCTCCTTCAGGTCTGGGAAGGTGAAGGAGTGATCAAGTATGGCCGTAAACTCATTGGTGCCACAGACCCTCAGAAATCAGAGCCCGGAACCATCAGAGGAGATCTTGCCGTTGTAGTTGGAAGGTATGCTTCCTCGCTCGATGCCATGAAACAAACTCACTAAATTGTTTTGTTCTGACATCGAAATATGTTTTATTTTGAAGGAACATAATTCATGGTAGTGATGGCCCTGAGACAGCCAAGGATGAAATCAACCTATGGTTTAAACCTGAGGAGTTGGTGAGCTACACAAGCAATTCAGAGAAGTGGCTCTACGGCGAGAACTAGTGGCCTTAAATTTTGTTACTTGATAATTAAAAACACCAGCATTCAGGTGTGGAGTGTGATCATTAGTGGAAGCAAAAAGATGAGAACAATAAGCTTCCTATAGGCAAGTAACAAACCAGCTGAAATCATCTGCTGCAATAATGTATTATTGAACCTCTGTTTAACCACTTTGGCTCTATGCATTTTTGGATCTTATCATTAATTATATGTCCTATTTGAGGATGCTTTCCTGTTTGGATGGATTTTGTGCATTTTATTACCCTCAACTATACCCCAATTTTATTGAATATATATATTGAACTACAAGAAATGTTGAATCAACCTAAAACTATATCAAAAATATTTTGCATCCATTTTATATGCTACATTGTCACTCTTTTTTTTGTAGAAACTTAGTATGGCATCACATGAAAAACAACGTCGTTTTATGTTCTACTAATACTTAAAAAAGTGATGAGCTATGTTTATGTACACTTCATTGTAATCCTTAAATTATTAATCATGACATGAAAAACAACGTCGTTTTATGTTCTCACACTTATCTTAATAGTTATAGAACTCGTGATCAAGAACTATGAAATTGAAATATTGCAATAGAAAGTTGAAAATTCAAGTTTATTAACTAAGAAATGATTAGCAAGAGCGGGGGTGTAGCTCATATGGTAGAGCGCTCGCTTCGCATGCGAGAGGCACGGGGTTCGATTCCCCGCACCTCCAACTTCCTCTCTTTTTAAATAGAATTATTTTGTTGATGTTTCTGGATAAAGATTTGATTTTTACCAGTTTTGTGCATTTTTTCCCAAAAAGATTGTATTTTTATGAGTTGTCCGCAGCCTCTCATCCATCATCCCCAACTTCACACCTCCGAATTCAGCATTTCTCTCTCTCTCTCTCTCTCTCTCAAAAATCCCACAATTTACGCTTGAAATTTGTTTCTTTCCGAAAATCCCATCAAGCACATGAATCTTCAGTCGTGGCGGTGCTCCTCCCCTTTGCTCCCACTCCCCACTCACCACCCGCCCAGACACACCAACACCACCACCCACTTCTGCTTCCTCTTTCCCGCCAAGAAAAACCATTACTTGTTTCCCATTCCCAAACAGACCGCTGCCGCCTCCAACGCCAACAGCCAGGTCTCCTCCTCGCCGGAGGAAGGGAGCAAGCTGGCCTCGGCCCTCTTCGACCAAGCGCTGCTTGCCCGTGTCTCCGCCGCCCCGGACGCCGCCGAGGCCCTGCGTTTGATTTCGGAGGAGCGAGGCAGCGCCGGCCACGTCACTGCCTCGGACTGCCGCTTGATTATCTCTGCCGCCCTTGATCGTGGCAATGCTGACTTGGCCCTCTCCGTATTCTCCGCCATGCGCTCTACCTTTGCTTCAGGTACTCAAAAATTCCGATTGAATTATGTTTTCTCATTGCACCCAACTGTTTTGTCTTCTTTTGCTTGAATTTATGTTTGATTGCTTTTTACTTGTTTTAATAATGTGATTGTGAGATAACTTTTGCCATTTGGGGTTTGTTTGGCACTTTCATTGAACAGGTTGGGGGGAGAATGCTACTTCAGTGGAGAGATGGAATTGGTCAAGACCGGATGTACATACGTATACGTTGTTAGTGAAGGGGCTTGCTGCATTACTGAGGGTTTCAGATGCCCTTAGGGTGGTTGACTGTGTTTGCCGAGTGGGAGTGTCTCCCGGTGAAGAGGTATCTATTTATCACCTATTTATGACGTTTTTACTTTCTTGAAGTCGTGTGATCATTGTTTTTTAATGAAACTTGGAAATCATATATCTTTGTTGCAATGAATCTGCTCAACTCCTTTCCTTGGTACTTCCATTTTCCTTTTTGTATGTCATGATTGCTGAAATTGGGAGAAAATGTAACAATTTTGTCCAATATGAATATCTCAAGGGTTAAGTTACATATCTATGCATTTCACATATAGTAGACCTTATGATCGGCTCTACAAGGCACAAGCCTGATGTTTATATAGCTAGTATCGACTTCTGAAATGATAAACAGTTCCTGGCCCTCATAATAGTATTGTGCATATTCATCTTTCATTCAAACTGGATTCTCTAATTATTTTCTTAATTCTATCCCAATCACTTTCTTATGACTACTGAGTAGTAGACAGTTTGTCGATGTACCACATTTTAGATCCTTTAAAAGTTTATCTTGGTGCCTGGTGGGTATAAGATTGCAAATTTTATGAAATTGCATTATCAACAGCCACCTTCCAGGCTTTCCTAATTATTATTTGTGAGATTATGTCTGAAATTTTAAGCATGCTTTCCAGAACGAAACTAACATGGGCAGAGGATGTTCCTTACCAAGAAACTGTAATAAATTTTTTCAGGTTCCTTTCGGTAAGGTGGTGAGATGCCCCAGTTGTATGATAGCCGTTTCTGTCGCTCAACCACAGCAAGGCATTCAGGTATGTGCATACAATCTCGATTTTACAGTTAATTTTTCAGTTACCAGTCCGTGTTAGTGGCTATCGATCCAGCACTGTCATTTTATTCTACACTGGTTAGTGAGTCAATTGGATCATCGTAAATGGTTCCTTAAGTGAGTGTGTACCATCAAATTTTGTGGTTCATTAGCAAAAGGAATTTCATGATTTTGCCTTATTTCTCTATAGTACTCCTTATGAGTGAGTGGCCACGATCTGTTGCCCGAAATAGGGTCAGACCAATAAAGGATGCAAACTATCTCAATCAAAAGAAGTTCTTATGGCCACACGTATGCCTAAGGTTCATTGAAGAAGTTGATCAATTGTTGTCTCATTTTCTTTAAGACATTCTTTTTTGATCGTGGTAGTTGCAAATTCTCAGTTACGCTTCATTTTCAGGTTGTATCATGTTCAAAGTGTCGTTATCAGTATGAACTAGTTTCAGGGAACATCCTGAGCATCGAATCTGAAGAAATTAGGTACATTATTGATTATTCTCATTTCCTGTAGATGCACTCTTTAAGTTCCTTGTCTTTCTTGACATGTGAAGGCATTGTCTTTAGTAAGTGACAGACAAGTCTAAAATCACCTCACGCCTCTCAGTGACAAGATACTTGTTTTATTTGTTGTTTACTTTAGCCAATAATAAGAAAGTGTAAATGCACATGGTGTTGATCCTGGGATATTCACTTGTTCTAAGGACCTCCTACTGCCGAACGCAGCATGGATGTCCCTGCATGGAAACGAGCGCTACAATTCTTGCAAATTACGAAACAAGATATTCCAGCTGCTGTTCACTCCATTGTGGTAATATTTTTATAAAAATTATTTTTCATTTTTGGGTATATGATACATCAAGTTTGAATGCTTTTGTTTCAAGATTCTGTTGCGATGTCAAGTGCAGTTTTCAAATTTAAAATTACCCTTTACACTTATAAAAACCCCTTTGGAGAATTTGACACCCATTTGCTTTGAAGTTTCTATCTGAAAGTGTGCAGTTCTGTTATATTACCACTTTGCTTTTATATAATGATGAATTGATGACAAGCTTTACTAGATCAATCACTCATGCCCCCCTGCAGGTGGAGACCCCTTCCGGCTTAGCAAGAACACACAGGTTTGCCACTGAAACGGTCGATCTCCCTGCTCAGGAAGGAGAAAGAGTTACTGTTGCCATAGCAGCTCCATTAAGTGTTTACAGAGAAGTTGGTCCTATAAAGCTGAGTGCAAGAGTTCCAAATTTCTACCCTGGTGAGCCCATGTGCCTGACCAATCATAAAGATGGTAGAGAATCACGATTATTAAGAGCCCCTCGAAAAGATGCGACCAGATCCATGCTGAGTCCATCTATTTTATTCCCCATTCTTGTGGTGCTTGCTACTGGTGACGCAGCCTCTGGAATGCTTGATCCTAGCTTGCCTCCGTTAATTGCAGCTGCTGCATTTTCTTCGCTCGCCGTGGGTACAACTTTAAGCAGTGTGGTTCTTCCTCAGCTTAACAAGGCAGGTCTCGTTGATGAACTACTGCCCCCGCAGCATTCATTTTCTGCTTGAAAACTTATCAAGCATATAATTGTTCTATTCTTGAGCTTTTTGATGGCCGTCAACACTTTTCAATTTCTAGCTTCTACATACATGCTATTTTTTGGCTGAGTAGCTTCTTCGTCACATATATATCTCACGGGCAACTAATCATGTGATATTTACCTCTCAGTATGTTAAAAATCTATAGCTTATTGTGTCTCTATCTTCTAATGTCATGATGCATGTATTCTGTTAATCTCAAGTGACAACAGAAAGGAAGTACTATGTTTCAATTCGATTCCCAGCAATTCGAGTTAGATATGCGCTTCCTCAACAGTTTAGCTACTTAATATACGTTTTTTCTCAAACCTTGAATAAGTGTCTTCCACGGTCATGCTTACCTGTCTATGTGTTTTCTGTTGCTAGCTTCCACAAAGACTAGTGGATGTAACATCTATAAGGCAGCAGCTATTATCTCAGTATGACGTACTTCAGTCTCGCATCAAGGAATTGAAGAAAGCTGCTGAAAATGAGGTTCTGTTCTGGAATACTAACACTGCTTGCTGGTTACTGGTTTTTCATCTCCTTTATTTTAAATTGTTTGAAAATATATTAATGAAAGAAACATTTGCTATTCATCTATGTGCCTGCATATGCTAAATTGCTAATGCACTTATACCGGATTGGACGAGGGCCATCTCTTAATGATGTTTACACAATATATTGTCCTTTAGGTCTGGATGCTTGCTCGTATGTGCCAGTTGGAGAACAAAATTTATGCTGTTGGAGAACCTTCTTATCGGTATGTTGTCTAATCTCTACCTCTGGCATCGATCTGTGGAATCATCGTTAACTTAAGATTTTATATTTTATTTTAGTGCTCGAAGAAATAGAGTCAAAAGGGTGCGTGAAGGCTTGGAGAGTTCTCTCAAGACTCGGATTGAACTGATCGAGAGCTATGCTAGAGTACGTATTTTTTTAAAGAACTGAATTCTAAATTTAACAAACGATGCTTATATTGAATTATTTGCAGATTTATCATTTAAGTTATGAACACCACATGGCTATGGTTTACCATTTTCAGATATCTTCAATGATTGAAATTGAGGTAGAACTGGACGTGGATGTGGTTGCTGCAGAAGCAGTCAGCAATGTGGTATGCCGTCTTCTTTCTGTTAAAAGACGTAGAAACCGCCTGCTCAACAGCTTCTGTTCTTTTGACAGGAAAATATTGCTCAGCAGATAGAGCAAATCATGGAGCTTGAGAATCTTGAAGAGGCATGTTGTCGTATTCAATTCGCGAAACTAGCAAAACTGAAATTGCTTATTGTATGTGACAGTTATGTTTGTGTCATTGCAGAAATGGAGACTGCAAGCTGAGGCAAACGATGAAGCTGAGCGACTTCTTAGTTCCGAGCCTCTTCCTGCCGACCAGATTTCAGACAGGTAGTCGGTGAATAAGATGGTAGTCGGCATGGCGTCCGTTTTGTACAGGTTCGAGGTTAATCACTCCAAGTAATCCAAGTTGTGCAAGAGAGGAGGCCGGCTTGTTCCGAGCAATCCAAGTTGTGTCGATTTTATGATTTTTTTCTCATAATAATATGAGAAAATATGCTCCATTAATCTACACAATGGAGTAAGACAGCATAATGTGTTCATCTCTTGTGCTTGGGGATGGGATATTTTGACATTTATTTTTATTGGGAATTAATCTCTAGCTCTACATTGTAAAAATGGACGAATGTAAATGAAAATTTATTTATCATTTAATGTTACACCATTGTGTGCTCATCTTTATCAGAGAAACCTTTTTGGATTATGACATAAAATTATAGCTGGTGGTACCAAATTTGTGTGGAGCCATATATGAGAGAAGGCTTGGTTACTTAATAATCATTGTCAAATACTAATAGATTAGATTTATTTATAAATTTGGTCTCATAAACCATCACAATTAGGTCTTACCGGAATTGCCTTAGATTCAAGCAATCTTGATTGGTGATGATTGGAAAAGACCTCATGATTCACCTTTCATTATTATATTTTGAGTAATGAATATTGTTTCTTTTATTTTTCATATAAATAAATGTAGATTAATGTTCAAATGCTTACTTTTAAGTGTGTACACATAAAGGCCAAGACTGTCACATAAATATTACTCCTATATTTAAGTTTAAGAGATGAAATGGTTGACATTGTTTATGCAAATGAGAAATGATAGTGGAATAGGATAAAGTTGAAAGAGCCCTTGCTTTTTATGCTTGCTGAATTTCAGAGAATTTTCTCTGAAGTAATCTCATGATAATTAACCTTCATTAGGATTAACAATGGTGAATTCAATTGTCAAAAATCAAATTGCTATGTGATTCTATGTCAAATCACACCAAATAAAGGATTCGATGTAGGAAGAAAACAAATAAAATGTGGAGAGGTTGAGGCGTTAGGAATAAAGATAAAAAAGGGACAAACAGCCAAAAATACACCAAAAATTTGTATTCCATCTGATGGGTCAGTCTCAAATCATAAAGCAATTTACGAAGAAATGAATAAACATAAAATACACAAAATTGGTTTCTGGCCTCGGCCAAATTACAATTACGTACACGAGAGAGGATAAAAGACTATATTTTTAATTTAATTGATAGCTATGAAATATTTTCCACATCGAAAAAACACAGAATGAGAGAGGAAGCAAAAACAAATTTGATAATGATATTACAAAGTCTAATATCTAAATGATATGGTTGAAAATCTTTCGTTGAAACGGTTGCTTGGTCGTTTAAAAACATAGATAAAGAAAATTAAAAAAAAAAATCCGACATACTTCAAATTCATTACAATGTGATTGAAAACTACATATAAATAAAAAATTAATTATTGCTAATCTAACTAAGGTCATTTATGCAACAACATATTGTGCAATCACATAATAAAAACAATTGATTATTAAAATTACAGAAAAATGTAAGTTTAACCCCACAAAATATATGTAGATACTCAAATTAATCCCACAAAAATCCTCATTTGGATTAATAGGGAGAAATTACATAGAATTACACTGAAATATGTTTGGTAGAGTCAGAAAAATTTATTGTCGGTTTACACTTTATACGTTATTTTATAGAAAAAAGTTAGGTCAGTTTTATATTTGAGCACGCCTCTTTAATCATACTATAAATTATAGTAACAATAACTTTTAATAAGAATTAATAAAAGTTTCATTAAAATAGGTCCCCTAATCGCTTTGGCTAAACCTACCATGATAAAAAGTTTTGGAAACATTTTCATAAAATTTCATAATCACAGAGCTAACATATTTTTACCTAAAAAATCACTAAAAGAAAACACAATTTTTTTATGTATACATTGAACTATAAATGAATAATTTTATTTATACTAAAATATGTATTTCATTTTAAAATTAAAATCGATAGATTCTGCGATTCTGGATATGAATATTTGAGGATCCGATTCTTTGAATGCAATAGACCGGCCAAGAAAGCGCTGTATTCCCTTCCCTACTTTCACAAAATCCCAACTTTTCAAAAGTTTATAAAGTTGTAATTAGAAACTTCAAATCGATTCCCAGAAAAATAAAAACCCTCAAAATAAATTCTGGGAATTCTATAAAAGGCAGAACTTTATCGACAACGAGACAAGAATCTCTACATCTAACCTGACCCATCTCACTTTTTCTCCATAAATATAATTTTCAGGGATCATCCAATCAGCGAAAGGTACAGTTAGTATTTATTTATTGTATCAAATCACTGAATTAATTATTTCGAGCCTCTAATTGTAGTGCTCTTGTTCGATCTCAGTGGTATATATATACTGTTTGCTCACACTGTGATCTCAGCTGGCCATCAATTTACTCGACAGTTCATATTTTTGGGTGAAGTAGTTGGAAAACATGTCGTCGACTATTCTGGTGACGGGCGGCGCCGGCTACATTGGCAGTCACACCGTGCTGCAGCTGTTGCTCGGCGGTTACAAGGCTGTGGTGGTGGATAATCTCGACAATTCGTCGGAAATTTCCCTCAAGAGGGTCCAGGAACTTGCTGGGAAGCAAGGCTCAAATCTCACTTTTCATAAGGTTTTCTACCTTGTCAAGACTGCTTTTTTATTCCATAGTTATTTGGGGTTTTGGGTTTTGATTGAGTTTTTTGGTGCTTTGAGTTGTGATGTTATTTGGGGATTGGGGGGATTGATCTTGTGCTTTAGTTATGGGTGCACTTTGATTCTACGAGGGCTTTTGTTTTGTGATTGATATGTATTGTTCTTGGTGTTCTCTTTGATCTGTGTTGTTCTTGGTTTCTCCGGAGTGGTCAACAACAGTCAACTAGAGTCAATGGTTTGCAAAGTGTTTGTTAATGAATTTAATGGTTGGTCTGCAAATCAATGCTTGAAGTAAAGTTTGATCCATCACCTTATTAGTTGGTTTCCACTAGCGTGTGATCAATTTGAAATAGAGAGTACTGTGGTATAAATATAATAAACTTTACTTTTTTGTGCTGATTATGTTATGCCATCCTTTCAGTATTTTGGCTTTGTTGTGTGGAAATATGTGAATAATATGCTAGGTCGAGGAGCTCTTTCCTTAGCATTGTTTGAACTGATAATGACTTCGATGCACTAGATCAGGTTGATGTTATAGTAATAATTAAGGTATTCTGTTAGAATGTTTTGCTTGATATGATTGTTCGTTTCTAATGCAGCTGTAGTTGTGTGAGAGAATGTTTAGTTTACTATCTTCTCCATTTTTGGTTTGCAGATTGATCTTCGGGACAAGCCTGCACTTGAGGAGCTTTTTACTTCCCAAAAGTAAGTCTCGACAATCAAATAAATCAAAATTATGTTATTGTTAGTGTAAAAAGTCCTAAGTGCCATATGCTCTTTCCTGTATGCTGATTTTTATTTAGAGAAATAGATGGATGCCTGGTCGTTGATAGTTATTTCTCATCCACTGGCTATGATGATCATATTGATTGTCAAATAATACTTTCAAGTTTCAACCTTTTCAAGATACTTCATTCTTTTATATTTTCTTTGTATATATAAAGGATTTACCTGATACATTGTTATAGTATGTACTTTTTGTTGCCCTAGAATTTAATTATCTTAGTATACAAACAGTGCATTTTATATGATAAGTACTAGATTAGTATATAGTGAAGTTACTTTATGTGTACATATGTCTCCAGAATTTCTTATGTAACATCTTGACACCTCATTCTCACCTAATGAAGGTTTGATGCTGTTATTCACTTTGCCGGATTGAAAGCAGTTGGAGAAAGTGTGCAAAAACCCTTGCTGTATTATAACAATAACCTCATTGGTACAATTGTTCTGTTGGAGGTCATGGCTGCCCATGGGTGTAAAAGGGTAACTAGCCCGATTTTGCTTCCACCCCATACTTATACTTATTTCATTCTCTTTGTGCTGATTTTACTCATTCTCACATTTCAGCTAGTGTTTTCATCCTCTGCTACCGTGTATGGTTCACCAAAAACAGTCCCATGCACAGAGGAGTTTCCCATTAGTGCTCTGAATCCTTATGGAAGGACAAAGGTAACTTCAAATTCATCTTAATGGAAATGTTTTGAGAAATGAATTTTATCTAAGATATTGGCAAGACAAAAAAATAAGTTTTAACACATGTCTTGGTTGTGTACATATGTGCTGTATTTGTATGTTACATTACTGTGTATTTGTGAGTTGTTATTTCGTACTATTAGCAAGATCACCTGAAATTTTACGTTCTTTATTTCAGCTTTTCATTGAAGAGATATGCCGTGATCTTTACCAGTCAGACCCCACATGGAAGATCATTTTGCTAAGGTACTTCAACCCAGTTGGCGCGCATCCTAGTGGCTATATTGGCGAAGATCCAAGAGGAATCCCAAACAACCTCATGCCCTTTGTGCAACAAGTAGCCGTTGGAAGGCGACCTGCGCTTACAGTTTATGGAACTGACTACGCGACCAAGGATGGAACAGGAGTAAGTACCTTTGTCTTAACTCATATTGTCTTTGTGCACAGATACATTTAGTGAACCATTTTGAAAATCTCCAGGGCCAGTTTTTTCAGTTTATAGACTCAGTATTACATATGACATGCTACAACTTCTTATTCGTGAGTTAATGATGTTAAAATATACTTCGATTTCCACAAGCAACATAGTCTATTGTGGACTGTTGGAGTCGAAAGGTTGGTGGGGGTTGAATAGTTAATATACATAATATTCAGATGTATTTGAGCATGAGCACTTTATTTGCATAGTTGTTGTAGATTTATCTGAATTAAGATGTTTATTAAAATGTAGCTGTATATGTGATCTTCAGGTTCGTGATTATATCCATGTTGTGGATCTAGCAGATGGCCATATTGCTGCTTTGAACAAGCTCTCTGATACTTCTGTAGGTATGTGCTCTGAGTAGGGTGTAATCATTCTTCTTATTAAGAGTTAATGACCATATCATCTTCATCTATACACTTTTTTTGGTAAATTTGGTCAACTAGAATATAATTTT
The DNA here is from genome assembly GCF_023119035.1 of Salvia hispanica. Classification (NCBI taxonomy): domain Eukaryota; kingdom Viridiplantae; phylum Streptophyta; class Magnoliopsida; order Lamiales; family Lamiaceae; genus Salvia; species Salvia hispanica. The sequence continues at coordinate 39,418,319 of NC_062967.1, forward strand.
TTGCTAGTGATTCCTTATCCTAAGCTCTAAGGACCCTGATTGTTTATCGACTGTGAATCTGTGATTGATTAGTTATGTTTAGTGTCTTGATTTTCGATAATGCACGTGACCTGCAGGCTGTGAGGTGTACAATCTTGGGACAGGGAAGGGCACATCTGTATTGGAAATGGTAGCATCTTTTGAGAAAGCATCTGAGAAGGTAAGTTCTTGAAATAAATGCCACATGGTGCTGTAAATATACATCATATCATATTTGTAGAATTAAATAGACAAAACTCTTGTTGTGATGTTGTAGAAACTTCCGTTGGTGATGGCTGATCGACGACCGGGTGATGCTGAGGTCGTGTATGCAGAGACGGACAAAGCTGAAAAGGAGCTGAAATGGAAGTAAGTGTGACTATTTGGTTGTGCCATATTTCACTGCTTAGAGTTGTAGTTTGTTGAGCTAGTGTTGCTTTCCATTTCAGGGCGAAATTCGGGATCGACGAGATGTGCCTGGATCAGTGGAACTGGGCTAGCAAGAATCCCTATGGTTATGAACCAGCCAAGTGAAGTTGTGTGTTGTAATATGTGGCTTTTGTACCAGAAATCTCCGGCACAGTGTGTTTAATATGAGAGTGTGAATGCTGTATGTTTTCAAACTCAAACTCCCTAACCTTAATAAAATGCTGGATACTATCACTTTTTTCTGTAATCTGCATTCTTTTATTTAGCTTCACTATAGTTACATTGTCATACACCAAAACCACAATCTATAACAACAGATATCATATTACAAGGATATATTACAGATTAGAGTAGACATTATTTTGATCCTAGATACTCCTAGATACGTTACATGAACAACGAGGCAGCTCGGGTGCAATTCTATCCTCGTAGCAATGCCCTTGCCCTGTTGAATGCAGCCTTTGCAGCATTTCGTTCTGCTTCACTGTGTTTGATGAGTTTCTGAGACTCTTCCAGTTCTTTAGATGCAATCAAGTACTTGCCCTCCAACGCCTCCTTGTTTTGAGATGTTTTCTCGAGCTCGATCTCCAAACACCTCATCTCAACCTCACAACAAGATACATCGGCTTCAATCTGGAACAGCCGGGCCAGGGCAGAAGAGATCTCTTCTTGCAAAACTTTTATGTGATTCTTGCTGTCGATCAGGGCTTCGAGTGCCTCAGCATGCACGCGGTTGATCTCATCTAGCCTCTCTCTCTCTGTAGAACAGATCTCAATTAACTTCTGATGAGAATCATTCGTGAGAATAGCTTGGTCAATCTCAAACAATTGTGAAGCACAACGGATCAGTTCATCCACGTGCCTTTTGAAATCTTTGTAATCGAAGAGCAAGCAATCTAGAGCAGCAAACGTAGCTTCCGCCTCCTGACTCATGGCAGCGTGGTCTTTAACATCCATTGTCTCCAGACGGGCAAGAAGCTCATCCTGGAGGCGTTCGGCAGCTTGATGGAATACATTCGAGATTGATTTTGACATTCTACCTTCATTTGTTGGCTTGCAAGATGGTTTCTTTAGAGAAACAGGAGAAAGTGGAATATCTGAGCTCCTTGTTGAAGTTGTTGCATCGACCACAATCTGTTCCGGTACCACATAAGTGGAGTCTATAAGAGTAGGACTATGATGCTGTTCCAGATTGAACGAAAGCTCTTTATAGCCTTGGACTGCCTTTGCATTTCTTCCTGGGGTGATTGAACTACTAAAGTTCACCAAAATGTCTTGCACCACAAACTCTAGAGGATTGGAAACAGCTACAAAAAGATGGATCAGATGGAAACTAAGGGTTAGAACGAAACACAATCAACGCCTGCTGCTCAAGCTCAAGACAGTAAGGTACACTGCTTGTTAATATCAGTTTTGGAACCATTAGACAGTGATGGATATTTGCAAGACACAACAAGAAAATCCGAAAGAAAAAGAGGACGGTTGCCACTTACACGAGGTGGATGATTTCAGTTCATAAGTCATCAAGCAGCGCTTCGGATGGAAAACAAGCCTTCCCCACCAGCCATTGAGTTCAGTGCTTAGATTCCGATGGATTGCATCCGCCATCCAACAGTGTCTAGTTGACATAGTATTCAGTGCTACACGTACTGTCGAAACGCTAGCAGAATTTGGAAAACCCGAAGCTGCAAGAGTTATTCCAAATAAGAGACACCAGAAAAGATGAAAAACTGATGTACTCTATTAGTGTTAGTAGACCTAACAACGTCAGAAAATTTCCCAAGGCAATCTTCCCTACCAAAACCCACAACGAATTATCCATTTCCTGATTGATATTTCCAAAATCCGTTATCAATTTGTTTCCTAGTTCGTAGACCTACACACTCTCGACATAAGAATTACGGATAGATTCATCACCTATTATTCCTCCACAACGTGATCGTTTGTGAGGTCTCCTCGAAGTCAAATTATATCTTTCTTCCATGCCTTTCAACTGATCCCTCCTCCAAGGGGTTACTTCACGACACACAAGATCATCTGAAGGTTCAACCAAAGGTGACACATGATCAGTTCCTTCATCCCTCTGCTTGCTGTCATCCTCAATGGCATCAGTGACTCCACCGTTGCAATCTACCCTTCCCGATTGAGACGAGCTCATCCTTTCCTCTGCCTGACGAGCTTCCATCATTTCTAGCTCGTCTTGCCAAACTCTATACCCACACGAACCCTCTCCCTGTGTATGATTTCAAAGTGTATAAAATACACAATTCAGTGCATTCACTCAGATAGTGATTCCACAGAATTAAAGTCAATAATGTTACTTGTATAAATATGATCAAGAATCATGCCCCAAGATATAAACTACTCTATTCTCTACTATACATCAAAGACTACTCAAGTACTTTAAACAAATCGGTTGACAGAATCACAGAACCAATCAAGCACATTTAGCCAGCAATCGAAGAAGGGAAATGAATCTCAACTTTTGAACATTTATCCAAATTCAGAGAGTCTGAGCTTAGCTTCTACTTCACTAAGCAACTAAAAATCCCAACTTTTGAACATTTAT